>NC_043016.1:3647024-3682024 GCF_006345805.1 Octopus sinensis | reverse complement strand
TCGGCCGTATGCTAGAAATAGATCATCAACGATCAAACAACAAAGAATGTTCTCTAGAGGAAAATTCAGCGAACACCAGAACAAATTAGGCGGGCAAGATAGATGAAAATTATATAAAAAACAAAATTAATCACATACCGGCGGTTTCAACTATTAACAAAAGAATTACATAATTCAAATGTCCGTAGTTTCGTCAGTGCGATCGTTCAGACAAATGTAATTTGAAAAACTAACCCCAGCTTTCTGTGCCAAAACAGACACGTGTTTAGTTTTACCGATTACATTAGGGATAAATTTCGAATGTCTTAGTTCTGGTGCGCTAAAAATTCCTGAAGCGAAAAACTGCAGTAAATAATTTACTGCGGTTAGTGCTACCTACTAGAGAACGTATTTATTTCAATATTTAAATAATGAGGGAGATAAATTAATATTAATTTAAAACCAGTAGCCTAACAAAAATCTGAAAAATCAGAGAAAATTCTAATACAAATGTATATTGAAAGGGCAAGACCGCTAGGTAGTCGGCCGTATGCTAGAAATAGATCACCAACGATCAAACTACAAAGAATGTTCTCTAGAGGAAAATTCAGCGAACACCAGGTCAAATTAGGCGGGCAAGACAGTTGAAAATTATATAAAAAACAGAATTAATCACATACCGGCGGTTTCAACTATTAACAAAAGAATTACTTACATAATTCAAATGAGATGTAAAGTATAATAGCCATCTCAATATGGCTAACCACAAAGGAGGGTGTTACTCTAGCTTTTTACGTTCTGAGATTTAATAATACATTTTTAGAGAGTTACTTCCCTTATATATGCCAAAAATGCATTAAAAATGGGAAAAAATGATGGTAAATTTTTTTAAATCGTAGACTCATCGTAGATGCGCACTAATACCCAGAAGGGCTCGATATGAATCACGACTATAAGATACCGGCTTTTGGTTAAACTGCACCGCAAAATGTGGGAGTAGTTAGGAATCTAAATCGTAGGAGACAGACTGCACACAACCTCATTTTTATATATATAGATAAGCCAAACGTTCAGTTGTTAATCAGTCTAAGACATGATGTCTCAATTAGTATGTCTTTGTTTTTAAGAATATGCCACTCAAAGAAACTCTTCTGTGGCCGTAGAACTGTAACCGTAGTAGGCTATTCATAGCGAGTATATGATGAGTCCAAAAGTGAATTTTGCTTGGAAAGAGATGATTATGAAGTTAAGCTTCCCTTTGTACACTACACTGAGGTGAATTTCCCAACTATGATTTTGTTTTGAGCCCGTTTGTACAAAACGATTGCGAATGAGGCCTTTAAAGAGAGCCTTTTAGCGTACGATATCAACTCACAATGATTAAAAATGAATAAGAAATTGTTTTAAACAATGTAACTGCCGGTTAGTCAAAACTGCAACTCTCAGTCGCTATAATATTTTAATTTAAACTTTAATGTAAGAAAAGTTCGTCTGTACGCTAAAACACAAATTTACAAGCAGTGCAATAAAAACAAAAAACAAAAAAATTCCTAAGTATTCCATTCATATCGAAAATTTATTTATTTATTTTTTACTTCAAAATAAACAGAGTTGCATTTGTTTGGGTAGGCAAGAAATAGTAATTACTTTCTGGGATTAAAATGACAGTAATCACATTTCAACCCTCCTAAATGAATAAGTGATATAAAAGAAATAGCTTTTACTGAAGTCTGAAACAACATTATGGTATCGGGCTTTTGTGAACCTACCTCATACTTTATGACGATTATCAAGATTGTTTATAAATTATTAACTGGCATTAACGGCTAAAAGTTATTTTTTAGCTTTACTTTTACACGGACTTTTATTTATTTGTTTTTAGCTTCTATTTTCATAGTATCTACTCCATACTGTCAAAATCTACGTTCTTATCTGTTCATTCATTTTTTCAAACATATCAAGTAAATATATTCTTTGTTGAGTCAATAAACTACAA
Source organism: Octopus sinensis (assembly GCF_006345805.1). Classification (NCBI taxonomy): domain Eukaryota; kingdom Metazoa; phylum Mollusca; class Cephalopoda; order Octopoda; family Octopodidae; genus Octopus; species Octopus sinensis. The sequence goes on along the minus strand of NC_043016.1, from coordinate 3,680,049 downwards.
AATAAATACGAATTTTTACACATTTACTTAGTAATATGATAGTTTCTTTTGCAGTTACAAATGGTTACTAAGCTAGCTCAAAATCTTCAATAAGATACAGCAAGAATAAAAATAGTGCATATCTTTGTGAGTTTACCTTTGTCAGGAGAAACTTTCTAGTATTTTACACAACCTTTTATAACCAATGTAAGTCGGAAGGATATATACATTTACTAACTTAATGCAGTTGAGTAGATGAGTTGAACTATTATTGTCTTTATCATACTTGAGAAGTGTACGTGTGAATAAGGCGTACATGTGCAGCCGGGTCCAAGAAAACATTATTACAACACATTTTAATAGTTTGTAGTCATATTTAAAATCTTTTGCTGAACTTACTAATCAACGTATTAAACTTAAGTTTAACTTCTTAGGTGTATTTTATTTACGATAAAGACTTATTAAATATGAATTAGTAGCCTGTATCCAACCTATACTTAGTTTAGCAATATAAATACAATACTCTTCTCCTGCCGATTACTGCCCCTGTTAACGAGGTGAAGCAAACGCTGATAAAAAATTCATTTACTATATTAGGTTTTGTAGTTCATGTTTTGAACATCTTAATTTGTTTTAAATGGTTTATATACGAAAATCGAGAGCAACTATTCGTGGTCTGACTAAGTTGACAAAATCTCGATCACTAAGATAGATTGGTGAGAAACTTAATCGCTATCGTGAGAAATGTAAAGCCTAACGTTTCGAGGTTTGACCTTTGAGTAAGAATGAGAAATGTAGAGCGATGAAATGTTATTTTTTGTTATTCTGTATGCTTGTAAATTATTTAAATATAAAAATGATATACTATCCTTCCATGTTTAATATCTGCTTAGGTAATCGAGAACAATGAGATATGAATATCTTGTCTGAGAAACTACACATCACAGCAAAAGGAATGTGATAATTTACAACACTGCGTGTGGCACACAAGCTAAGCTTAACGGCAGTGACAGATTGTTTGACTGTCATGAAAACGACACGCACCATCTTTGCTACACTTATCCACCTTTTTTTGAAACTTGCACGAGACAAAACCTGCCTCTCCATTCTCACCTTCCTTTTCAAGTGGTACTTGAAAAAGTTGATGAGGATTGGCCAGAGAGGTAAGTGTTTGTCTCTAAACCTTTCGCATGAGTTCATCACACACGTTCTTTCACCATGGCCACCAGTACGATGAAAACTGCCTTGCCTTCCCGGCTGAGGGAAGGGTACGGAGCAATATTCACGATAGACTCGTAACAGTAGTAGCCGTTCGGTATAAGCCCACAGGTCTGAAATGGTTGGACATTGCACGAGTGCGTGTAGAACGGTGTCGTCGCTCTGACCGCATCTCGGGCAAGTCGGTCCAGTGTGTCCCAAACCGTGCATGTAGAGCTTATCCCGAACAAGTAATGCTTCTCGATAGCACCGCCAGGCCAGGGATATTTGGTGATTGTCCATAGATCCCGGCCCGAAAGTTGTCCGGAACAGGCGGGTCAGGTGTTCCTTGTCGACGCCCAGATTCTGCCCGAGAACGTCGTCGCACCTCCCCTCCATTAATCCTCTATAGAACGCCTTTGTTGTAATGAAGTCGCACCTGTTTAGTCCCGGATGGCAGAGTTGCTTGAGAGCAACGCGACACTCGCAGTGCCATTCGCCTAGCCTCGGTCTATGTTTGATCCACGATTGTAGTTCGGCCAAGGAGACAAGCTGCGGGAAAGCGCGTCGCACAAAAGGCGACCACACCTGTTCACCGTCATCTATGAAGCGCCGGAGATGTCGCAGTCTCAGCGCATGTCTGTGCATCATCAACCACGGCATGCCAAGCCCTCCATTTAGCGGGTGTTGACAGCAAATGGATCGCCTAACTATCGGAACGCTTCCCTTCCACAGGAAGCGGAAAAGTATGCGTTCCAGTTTGGTGATGATAGAGTCGGGACAAGGCACGACGGTCAGGCGGTACTCGATGACGGTACGCGATGTACGCGTTCTCCACCTCCGCCCGACCTTTTAGGGATAGCTTCCTCTCAGCCTATTGCTGACTGAGAGTGGTCACCCTAGCCATTATTTCGCCCCAGTTCTACTACATATGGAGGTCCGGGCCGAACGAGATTCCGAGCAATTTAACTGGTCCGTAGGTCCAGTTTCTCACGATAGAGACGCTGTTGGATGGCATGGGCTTGCTTCTCCAGGTGTCGAGCCGCAAGCTCACTGACTTTTCCCGGTTAATTTTTGCTCCCGTTACCGCTTCGTATTCTTTTAGTGTCTCGACGACCAGACTATGACGGTGACGTCGTCCGCGTATGCAGACACGTTTCTCCTGCATCTCAGCTCTCGTGGGATGTCCCTCAGCGTCGCCAGTTTCCGCAGTAGTTGCTCGAGAATCAATACATACAGAAGCGATGAGAGGGGACATCCTTGACGAACCGAACGCATGATGTTAAAAGGTCTGGATAGATGACTATTTACGCGAACTACCGAGCAGATGCCGCTGTATAAGACAGCGATCCAACCGCGGAAGATGGGACCGAAACCAGCCGCTTTAAGGACAGCCTCCAAGTAGCGATGGTCTACCTTATGTAAGGCTTTCGATTGATCCAAATTGATCAGCGCCTCGCCCATGCCAGGATCCTTTACTACCCTGTCTATGATGCAACACATCAGATGGAGGTTGTCATGGATACTCCTATCCGGCACGGCGCACGTTTGCGCCTTGTCGATTAGTTTCTCGATGACAAGCGCCAACCTCTCGGCTAACATCTTGGCCAAAATTTTCAAATCTGCGTTGAGCAGAGTGATGGGCTTTAAATCATCTATGACGTCCCCCTTGTTTAGCTCTTTCTTAATCAGTGCCACTGCTCCTCGCTTTACAAAAGCAGGGATACTCCCGTTTTGCTGCTAGTTGCAGTAGACAGCTGCCAAGACGCCTCCAAACAAGTTTGGCATATGACAATAAAGTTCGTAGGGAAGACCATCCAAGTCTAGTGACTTGTCTCTTACGCAGCCTGCCATCGCAACACTCCGCCTCTCTTGCTGAGAATCGTGGCAGAGCATGCAGGTAGGCACTAAATTCCACTCTGCGTTCAGACACACCAGTTGTCCCGAACAGTCGGGCAAAGTGTTGTTGAAAAGCTTCAGGCTCGAGTAATTCGCGCCCTTGTTCATCTGTAAGTGACCTAATGGTACCGCTGTTGCCTCGTTGCGTCTCCACCACTCGGGCCTCTAGGACGGCTCCAACTCTTTCGTTCCTCAGAGCACGCATCCTAGCTCTGACAACGCTTCGTTCGTGTTTGGCGTTGAGGTTTTGGTCGAGGGCCAACCTCGCTGCCAGTACGTTGGACGCGATGCCAGTTCTAAGTGCCTCTTCTAAATTCTTAACTAAGTCTCCTTCTATTCTATTTCGGTCTAATGCTAGGGCCTTACTGTACCTAACCGATTCTGCTTTAATTGGTTTCTTTAGAGCATACCACCATCTGTTGGTGCTAATCCGATCCCTGTAAACCTAGCGTGCCCTGAAAGAAGCGTTCAGCTTCCAGTAATCAGGGCTCTGCCTATGTGTCTTGTACACTTGAGTTAGTCAAGTGTACAAGTCACAAATTTGTGGTCTGTGTAGCTGACTATATGGAATTGTGGACAACCTACACTATCTTTATCTACTGTCCTACAGAATACTCTAAGTACGATCTAGACGACCCGATGCGGTTGCTCCATGTCCACATTGGCACATTCGGGTGGTCTAGTCGGTACCTATCAGAAAGTTGGAAACGTCTGAACAAGTCTCTGAGGCATTTGCTTCCCCTCCTTTTACTATCTCTGCCCATGTAGTCTAGATGCTTGTGCAGGGTGGAGTTCCAATCCCCCACTAAAAGTAAAGGTCGTGACATTCCCAGGAAAACCTCTACACGTGGAAAGAAATCTGGCCGGCCTGTTAAGGACGGTACATAAACCGTTATCAGTCGAAAAGCACACCCATTGCTGCCACCGACATCTAAGACGAATACCCTACCATCCGGGTCTAGGAAAATTGCTCTTACTGTGAGGTGCAGACTCTTCCGAAGAATCACCGCGGTGCCACCTCCGCCCATTCTCGGTAGACACGGAGAAAAATCAATGTCGAAATGTGTGCTGAACATGTGCTGGGGTACCCGCGGCCTGTGGAGTCTGGTCTCACTGATGGCTATGATATACAGCTTTTGTGACTTGATGTCGTTTAATAGGTAGCCTTGTTTCCAAGTCGACTCCAAGCCATGTACATTTATACTGCCTATTTTGAGCATGTTCCTATCGAAAGTTGTGTTTTACACACGAAAGGAAGATGAAAAAGAGAGAGAGTCACTTACTGTCCAAAAGTTCTTTGTTCTTCACCTCACAGTCTTCTCCCAGAAAGTTTTTTTGACAAATATTTTTGAAATCTCCCAACTGCATCAGGGTAGATAGATTTTAGGGTGCTGTTTGTGTTCTGTGTTATGTGTATAATTTTAATGTGTTACGGTGGTGTTGTGCGTGGGTGATTCTTTGTTTTGGTATCATTTTCGGTTATGTTGGTGTTTGACCTAATGTATTCCATTAGGTCGGGGTCGTTGGTGTTTATGGCTGTCAACATTGTTGGGGGCTTTGGTGATAATGTGTTTGTGTTGATGTTTTTGTTTACTGCGGGTGTTTTGGTTTCGGAAGTGGTAAACCCCCCTGCTTTGTTTGTCAGCTTCTCTATTCCTTTCCCCCTTTTTTCTCCTCCCCAATGTGGCTCTTTGCCAATCCTCTATGTCATCTTCATCTGATGACATGTCAGAGGAATCTGAAGGTGGGAGGGTAAGTGTATTGGGGTCTATTTCTGACTGTGTTGACTTTGTTGTTGGTGTTGGTGCTGGTTGGTGACAGTTGGGGTGTGGTGTATGGGTTTTTGGCGGTGGGGTATGAGTCTTTTTGGTTTTCTCTTCCTCCTTTGAAGTTGTTATTGTTGGTGGTGGTGATGCTGGTGTTGCTTCTGTGTTTGGTGGTGCTGGTGGTGGGGTTGTTTCTGTGTTTGGTGGTGCTGGTGGTGGTGTTGTTTCTGTGTTTGGTGGTGCTGGTGGTGGTGTTGTTTCTGTGTTTGGTGGTGCTGGTGGTAGTGGTGTTGTTTGGTTGGGCTCACTTGTTGGTTGGTGATCTTTCATTTGTTTATATAGTTGTTTGATTAGTTGTTGCATATGGCGGTGTGGGTAGAAGTGCTGTTTTTTTGTACGGTTTTTGGTTTTCTTGTGGCCGTTGTTGTTTTTCAGGATCTTGTTGTTGCTGCTGCTGTTGCTGTTTCTGTGCTAGTGGACACTTATTATTTAAGTGTGCGTTGCTACCACAAACGTAGCAACGAGGCTTTCTGCCTTCGACGGCCACATGTAAACTCGAATCCTCCCTTAATTGAATTCTATGTGGATTTTTCTCGTGGTCATTGGATTAATCTGAGCGAGGATTTGGATTTCTCGGCCGATCCAGTGTTGATGGTCCACGACAGCGATTTCCAAAATATGGATTTCGTCTTCGATGTCGTAGCAAATGGCGGACATGAGCCATTTTATTTCCAATTCAGGAGGCACCTTCTTTATTTTAATTTTTGCGACCCTACGGCCAAGGTATGTAGGGATCATCAATAAATTTTCAAATTCGAAGGACTTTGTGGAGAGGTCCTTGGCTCTTTCTTCACTATCGAATCGAACTTCGATCGTGACAAATTTGTTTCCCCTCGTGATGTAGTCTTTAAAGACCCATATGGGCTTTAAATATTTTTCAACATTTTCTTGTGGCCTTTTCATATAGCCTTGTTTTTAGGTTGAGTGTCTTGTAAATAATTGGGTTTTTTTCGATTTTTTCTGTGATGCCTGTAGATGTATACTGAGGTCGTCTTTTTAACATTGCTTTACAGGCGAGTAGTTCATCTTTCGAAAAAGATACGACTGATTTCTTTAGCCTCAAAGCTGCGGCAAAATTGTTTTCGGTATCCGTGTTGGTTGTGGTGGTAATGATGGTAGAGGTGGTAGCAGTGGTACAGCCTATGAATGTAGTAACAGAGCGCTTTCTAATGCTGTGTGCATTTACGCGGAACGGCTTTGTTTTCAGCTTCTTTCGCCTCCAGCATTGGTAGAGGCGGGAAGTCGGCATCCTCGTTTCGCTTAGCCATATTTGTTAAGAAATATGGCAAGTAAATAAAAAAAAATGGAGATGTAAATAAGTTTGAAACTGACCCTAGGGGTCAGTTCCTCCCTTGAAAACACACACATACGAAAGCTGGGTGCTTTACACACCTTGTGTGCAAAAGTTAGAACAAAATGTGTGCAAAAAAGGGATTACCTGCGGAGCCGATGCGTCATCATGTCAGTCGATGGAGAGATAGATAGATAGATAGATAGATAGAGAGAGAGAGAGAGAGAGAAAGAGAGAGAGAGAGAGAGAGATGGATATACAAAAATTAGAGAGATGTAGATAATTAGAGCAATAGATAGACAGATAGATAGATAGCTAAATAGATAGACAGACAGACATATAGATAGATAGATAGATAGATAGATAGATAGATAGATAGATAGATAGATAGATAGATAGATAGATATATAGATAGATAGATAGATAGATAGATAGATAGATAGATAAATAGACAGACAGACAGACAGACAGACAGACAGACAGACAGACAGACAGATAATCTTGTAGAGTATCCTCTTTCCCCTTGTAGTCTTTGAACAGATTACAAAATGAATTACTACGTTGCTTGACTGATTGATTGATTGATTGATTGATGGATGGATGGATGGATGGATGGATGGATGCTTGCATGCATGGATGGATTCAACCTCTGAAAACATGATAGGATTCTCTTGCATATCAAATGGATTAATATTGATCATAACTCTGCAATGATCCAGGTTGATTATCAGCAACATCTATTGTTTGACACATGAAATAGGACCTATTCTAGATATGTCTGCAGGTGATCACACAGGCCTGCAGTTTGATTTGTGGTAGATTTCACTGTTCTCTGTAGACATTCCTTCCGAGAATGTTTTCCTCGCCGGAAAAAATTATTAATTGTGATCTAATGATTTTGTTTACAATAATAAACCATACTGCTTCGCGACTTCTCCATTCAACTATATTATGTTATTCTTATCCGTTTCCCCAACACAGCACCATTTTATCGGTAAAGTACACTCAGATTCACATTGTCCACTTTTATCCTTTGAAACATAATAAAATGTGGTTAAAAGTTGTTTTAACAGGCTAACTGACCATGCCAGGGTTTTTCATAGAATCCGTGTTATAGCTACAGTTATAATTTGTTCATAATTCTGTAATTATCTAGACAAATCACTTTTGCTTACTTTACCCACATACATGATGGACTCTCCCATCGAAGACGACGTTTGCCGAACAGCGTGCACAGATGATTTGTTTATAGTGAATAAATGTATGTGCATTAGTTCACTGCCTCCGTCAGATCACCGTTGTCTGAACAGGTGTAATGGTGTACGTCTCATCAGGTGTCGAAGTGATTGCTGAGCAAGGTGAGAAGAAAAGAAACTGACCACTCAGAGTGATCATTAGCATGGATTTGGAAAACAGTATCAGATAAAATGGTATTAAACGAAGTGTTTATCTCAAGAACTCAACGCACCACACGGTCTAGGAACTGAGAGCAACACCCTAATCACTATGCCTTACATTTTAACACCTCACAAACACACTAATATGTGTGTATCTGCGTGTGTATTTGGCGAGGCGTATATGTATGTGTATATATAGTATATATATATATATATATTATATATATATATAGTAATTTTACCTAGACTTATTCTTAGTGCAAGTTTTAAAGAGTTCAGTTCAATTTTAACAGGTATTTTTACAAAGCTATCATGGAAGTGACAAAGGAGTATATTCAGCACATTTTTGCTTTATGAGTTCAATAAAGAGCAACAACGCAACGGAAAGTGCGTGGAATATTTATGCAGTATATGGGGATCGGACAATAAGTGTAAGCCAGTGTCAACGGTGGTTCCAGAAATTCCGAGCCGAAGACTACAGTTTAGAAGACGAGCCTCGTCTCGGAAGATCTTTAGAGGCTCCCAGGTGGAACAAACTCCCATCATAACTGTTGAGGAACTAGCAGAGAAGCTTGGATTTGACCATTCAACCATTCATCGACACCTGCGTGCCATCGGAAAATGTCCATCTTTGGTTTCAAAACGAAAGGTGTTCTTCCATCAGGATAATGCTTAACCACATACAGCGAGGATGACATTCCAAAGGCTGGAGCAGTTTGAATGGGAAACAATGCCCCACCCACAATATTCGCCGAACATTGGCCCATCTGATTATCATTTATTCCGCAGTCTTCGAAATCATTTGAACGGAAGAAATATGAGTTCTATAGACGAGGTCAAAACAGTACTGGAGGAATAATTTTCGTCACAGACAAGTTAATTTTGGAAGAGGGTCCATGGAAGTCTACCAAATATACGGAAGAGTATTGTAGAAAATGAAGGAGAGCATATTTTAGATTAAAAAAGAACTTTGACTTAATTTTGAAAAATAAAAGAAGTGTAAAAACCGCATTACTTATGGGATGAGCCACTATATTATATATATATATATATATATATATATATATAATATATATATTATATATATATATATATAATATATATATATATATATATATATATATATGCGCACACGCGTGTGTACGTATATATGCATCAGTGTGTGCACCCATTAACCTTTTGAAGATATCTAATTCATGTGTTTTCTGGATTCAAGATAAATGATGTTCTGATGAAACTAAGTGAGCCGGATACATGTATCCAGATCTATTCTGTTGTCTCTATAAAGAAAATGCATTATATATTTCTTAAGGACAAATCAGTTTCAGTTAAAAGTTGGCATTTCTTAGTTTTTCCTCTCCTCGTTCGCCGATGCCACAAGGCATTTGTATTCTTTCTCTTCAAGTGAAGATAATTTCAATAAATAAAAAATTTCTTTCGAACCGTATTTAATGTAAGTTTATCCGGAGCTTTTGTCCAAATTCATCCTATTGTTCACTCTGAGTGCTTAGTTTCTTTTCTTTTTTCCTGTTATATGTGTGTGTGTGTATGTGTGAATATATATTATGTGTGTATAAGCGTGTGTGTGTATGCGTGAGTGCGTGCGAGTGTTTGTGTGTGTGTGTGTGTAAACACACACATATATACACATGTACCCACGAGTCCCTTTTTAAAGTAGAAGAAATAGCTAACGTTTTTTGGCTGCTATTTCTAAACTTCGGTATGTGGTAGAGCAAATCTTTGCTGAACACTAATTATTAAATATATTGATAGATATAAGTGGGTATGTTATATATATATATAGTTAATCCAAACATGAACAAAGAGAAAACACAAGGCGGAGACGTGGAATAAGTATAGAGTTATTGGACACTCAGGAAAGGAAAGAAAGAAGGAAGATTTAACGTTTGGAGCGGAGCTATTCGTCAGAAACATAGGAAAAAAAAGTCCAAGAAAGGGAAAACGGAGAAAGAAAATCGCCAACGATACACACGCGGTCACATGTGTGTGGAATGGCCGGAAGGGAATGGGTGAAGAAAAAGTTCTTTCAAAGACAGGAGAGTGCAAGAGAAGGAAGTGTGTGCGTGTATGTGTGGGTATGTGCGTGCGTGCAGGTCTGTGTGTGTGTATGTAATGATAGCACGTGTGTGTGTGTGTGACTGTGGCTGTTTATATATGTGTGTTGTTGAGCTTAGTATCGTTTAAGGTCATAGGAAGAATTTTGGTAGGAGTGGCTGCTTGTTGTGTGTCTACCTACACATGTGCGTAGGAGAATGGTCAGCAGAAGGTACTGGCAGTTTGAAGTATGTGCGTGTATGTATATATGTAGTACGTGTGTTTTGTTTGCAGTGTGTTTGTGTATGTGTGTACGCGTGGGGATGAGTGTGTGTGGAGTAATTGTACTTTACACTGTGTATGTGTGATATATATATATATATATATATATATATATATATATATATATATATATATATATAAGTTCAATTAATACAAGTCAGTGTATATCATGAAGGTGATTTCTAGAAAGAATGAAATAGTGTGTTATACTGGATTATGACTGGCTAATGTCAATATAATTAATTATTATTGCCATCCAAAGCAAAATTAAGTATTTATATTTTATGCATCACTTCCCTTATTTCTCAATTTTAATTTCAAACTTCTAATTCCTCCAAATATGAACAAATGTTTTGACCTTTTCTGCTGCGTAACAAAGGATAAGTACTAAGAAATAATCGCCTGAAACCAGTCTCTACAACTCGAAGTATATATCGAAATCAGTTTGTGAAGTTTGATTTAAATTAATTCAAATTGAAACAGTAGCTGGGAAAGTACGACACTTTCACAAGGTAGAAATCATTGCAAACAGTTACCTTGTATGTAGACATTATGAACTTTTTCTCCTACAATTTCTAAATTACTAACGTTGTATGAAGGAAACGAAACAAACAGGAAAAATACATTTTTCATGGCGACCTTCCAGGCTGTAAATGTTTTTACCCTCTATAAGAAATATCTTGCTTAATACAATATTTAATTAATATATTTTGGGTAAGCAGGATGATGATTTATGAAATAGAAAGAAGCAGTGCTACTCATAATTACCATTTGCTAGAGATTCTAAGAAATTCGTGATAAGTAAGCAACAGCAAAAATAAAATGCATTGTATGCGTCCTTTTCCATATTTATTACTTTCCAACTTAACCTTTTAATCCCACCAAATGTTATGACAATATGATTGTCTCACTTGTATTAAATTCTATTATGTGATATCACGTATATATATATATATATATATATATATATATATATGCATGTGTGTATGTGCGCATGTATGTGTATGTGTACACATATGTGCGCACATAATCAGAAATCTGTGTCTAATTTGAAGTATAGCAAAGAATGATTTCTAATCCTGTGAAATGTTATATAATTCCATCAAGTACAATTTATGGTCCTATTTCTGAAATTAACCACGATATATTGCTGGTAGTTAGGTTATTGACATCAAATGATAAAAAGGGGTGCAGACAGCAGCGATCGTGAAAAAACGTAAAAGGAAATCAAGCATTTCAGAGCTGAGGCAAAAAAGTATAGCCTATATCAGTGTAATAACTGCCTGACAATATTTAAGCTACCAAAAAAGAAGGCTTGTGTGACAGCTGTATGAAAAACCCATTAATTAGAAGCAAAAGTTATAAGCTGATCTAATTTCTCAGCCACACCTACGAGCTGTATGAGCGCATAATACTCAACAAAATTGAGGCGTCAGTAAACGAATACTTCCTCTTTCTGATAAATGGGATTTTGCTCCCGCAAATGGGGAATAAACTAAGAACGCAACCCCACCCAACACAGTTGAAGTAGCTTGTAAGAAAGGGATTGAAAGAAAGGGATTGTTTTTGTTGACTTCTCTGTTGCGCACAGCATTGTCAATGATATCTGTGCTCAAAGCATGATGGAGGACAAATTGCTCTTTTGAAGTCAGACGGTAAAGAATATAGACTACATAGTCTGTCTTCAAGTGAACAATCCCACTCAGTTGAGGTACGCCATTTGAAAGTTTTCGATTCCTCTTCTAATGATCAGTCATTAAATGATGCCAAGCACCAGTTATTTGCTAACAGAATTATAAAGATATCAGCAATAGAAAAAAGACTGACAAATTTTCTTGATCTGCTAACATCCTATTTAGAAGAGAGCCTACTACTCTGCCAGTTCATATAAAGCCGAAGTATATGCCTTCCATATGACAAAATGTGAAGCAAAACGCTAACTCCAAGAAACTTAGTCTGGGACACTTCTTGAGCACGGTGAATACGTAATGTAATTATATGTTGCTGTATCCATTTCAGTCGTAAGGGCCAGAAGAGAGATGGTGAGAGAGAAAGAGAGAGAGAGAGAGAGAGAGAGAGAAAGAGAGATAGAGAGAGAAAGAGAGAGAGAGAGAGAAAGAGAGATAGAGAGAGAAAGAGAGAGAGAGAGAAAGAGAGAGAGAGAGAAAGAGAGAGAGAGAGAGAGGAACTTATTGCTCACAACAACATTGCCAATGGATCCTCAAGTATGTGATAAGATGCATATTCACAGTTCCCGAATATTCAGCTAGTTTTCTGATCCAACCACTGATTAGAATACTAATCAAGTATGAAAAAATGAAAAATCCGGACCCTTTGCTTTTTGACATTAGATCATAGGTTGTCTTACCCCTAATCTGGCGGGTAGACTTCCGCCTGTCATAAGGTAATCAGCATCCAGTATGAAGAAACGCTGGTAACTGCAAATGGATGAAAACAAGGAAATATACTTAAATGAGTTTTTTCTTCTTGGGGTTAACACAAATAAAATAAAAGCGACTTCGAGCGGAGAAAGAAAGTAGCCTACCAATTTCATCAAGAATGGAAATTACAGCAAATATATACTTTCACGTGATGTGGGTATCAACAGGGTAACGTTTAAAATATCGGCTGATAATCAGAGTTGATACGAACCAACGTGACACTCACTGAATTGTTATACAGTATATTTAATGACACGAGTAACATTCACAGAGACTCAAAAATATGGAACACCCATTGAGTAAAACTCTAAAATAAGAACTGTTCCTTTTACTGACTTATACAATAATAATGCAGAGAAATGCATTCAGCTTTGATTGTAAAGAATTTAGCAGAATGGAAAGTGGATTTTAAGAAGGAACTAAATGTCGAGTTTTCTGCGATTTGCGATTTACCGATTCAAGCACACAATCCTTAAGGAAGTCAGGCGAAATTATTATGAAAGGTCCATTTTATTATATAGTTTCAAATAATAGTTCTCATCTAGTCGTGAAGAGAATATGTCAGCTTCTCTAGACAACTTTACGGAAGATACTGAGATTCATTGTTTAAGCATAGGTGTGTGTGCTTATGAAGCTAACTTCGGAAACACGTTATTGTCAGAGCAACCTCACAGCGCAAGATCTTGAACCAGAGACTTTGTAAATAATCTTTGATTTAAAAATACTATGTAAGTAAAATTTTATATAACAGAAGCAATACTGCGGTGTTGTGGTTTACACAGAGACAGACAGATACATAGATATACAGATAAACAGATAGATTTATATCTATTAGATAGATAAATAGATAGATGGATACATAGATGATAGACAGACAGACAGACAGACAGACAGACATATAGATAGATAGATAGATAGATAGATAGATAGATAGATAGATAGATAGATAGATAGATAGATAGATAGATAGATAGATGGATGGATGGATGGATTGATGGATGGATGGATAGGTAAGTTTCTTTATTGGCCACACAGGGATGCACACAGATGGGACAAATTACAAGGTAGAGCTTTTCTTTTGGGGGATGAAAAAAAAGTGGCGTAGGTTTTCGATCAAAAGAGATCGTAGAAGGGAAAAAAGAAAAAAAAGGAAAAGAAACAAAAGAAAAGAAATAAGAAGAAAAAAGAGGAAAAAAGAGGAAGAGGAAAAAAAACGATCAATAGGGATCGTGTATCATAGTGTCATGATGTACGGTGTAAAGGGGGTAGCAGATAAGGTTTATCCGTGGGAAGAAAAGCCTACGAAAAAGACCACGGTAACCTCAGTCAATATTGTTATATGTTACCACATTTGTTTGCGAGTGGGTAACCCTCTGTTTTGAATTTCTTGGTTCATAGGATTATGCTCAAGGTGGCTTCGTCATTCATACGTGCCATCCTTGCTACATTCACCCATCATTTTTTAAAACATTCGCTAGACAAAACTTGCCTCTCTACTCTCACATTCCTTTTCAAGTGGTACTTGAAGAAGTTGATGAGAGATTGACCAGAGAGGAAAGTGTTTGTCTCCAATCTTTTCAGACGCGTCCACCAGATACATTCTTTCGCCATAGCCACAAGGATGATGAAAATAGCTCTTCCTTCCCGTTTGAAGGAAAGAGGCGTGACAATATTGACGATAGACTCAGCTGATAAACCGACTCGTCCCACACGTGACAGCAGTTGTTCGACATAAGCCCACAGGTCGGAAATTGTTGGACACTGCACGAGTGCGTGCAGAACGGTTTTGTCGCTCTGACCGCATCTCGGGCAGGTCGGCCCCGTGTTTCTCGAGCCGTGTCTATATAGCTTATCCCGAACGGGTAGCGCTTCTCCGTAGCAGTGCCAGGCCAGGGATTTCTGGAAGTTGTCCATCGGCCCTAGCCCGAAAGTCGTCCCAAACAGGCGGGTCAGGTATTCCTCGTCGACGACCAGGTTCGCCTCGAGCTCGTCGTCGTACCTCCCCTCTACTAATCCCCTATAGAATGCTTTGGTTGTGTTGAAGTCACTCAAGGTCGATCCGGGATGGCAGAGTTGCTTGAGAGCAATGCGACACTCGCAGTGCCATTCGCCTAGCCTCGGTCTCTGTTTGATCCACGATTGTAGTTCGGCCAAGGAGACGAGCTGCAGGAAAGCGTGCCCCACAAACGGCGACCACACCTGTTCACCGTCGTCTACGTAGAGCCTGAGATGTCGCAGTCTCAGCGCGTGTCTGCGCATCATCAACCACGGCATGCCCAGTCCTCCTTTTAACGGGTGTTGACAGCAAATGGATCGCCTGACCATCAGGACGCATCCTTTCCACAAGAAGCGAAAGAGAATGCGTTCTAGTTTGGTGATGGTAGGGTCGGGACAAGGCACGACGGTCAGGCGGTAGTAGATGACAGTACGCGATGTACGTGTTCGCTACCTCTGCCCGACCTTTTAGGGACAGTTTCCTCTCGGCCCATTGCCTGGCGAGAGTGACCACCCTACTCGTTATCTCGTTCCAGTTCTTCTCCACTTGGAGGTCCAGACCGAACCAGACCCCGAGCAACTCGTCCGGACCGTCGGCCCAGCGTCCCACGACGGAGGCGCTGGTGGACGGCATGGGCTTGCTTCTCCAAGTGCCGAGTCGCAAGCCCACTGACTTTTCCCGGTTGATTTTCGCTCCTGTCTCCGCTTCGTAGTTTTTCAGTGTCTCGCCAACCTGTTCGATGTGCTCGTGGCTAGACACTATGACGGTGACGTCGTCCGCGTATGCAGACACGCTCGTCCCGCATCCCAGTTCTTGCGGAATGCCCCTCAAAGTTGCCAGCTTCCGCAATAATGGCTCGAGAGTGAATACGTATAGAAGCGACGGGAGGGGGCATCCCTGACGGACCGAACGTGCGATGTCGAAGGGTCTCGATAGATGTCCATTCACGCGAATTACCGAACGGATGCCTCTGTACAAAGCGGCTATCCTGCCGCGGAAGACGGGACCGAAGCCAGCCGCTCTGAGGACCGCCTCCAAGTATCGATGGTCCACCCTATCGACAGCTTTCGATTGATCCAAATTGATCAGCGCCCCACCCATGCCAGGTTCGTTAACTACCTTGTCTATGATGTAGCGCGTCAGGTGGAGGTTGTCATGGATGGTCCGGACCGGCACGGCACATATTTGCGCCTTGTCGACCAGTTTCTCGATGACAAGCGCCAACCTCTTGGCTAGCACCTCGGCCAAAATTTTCAAGTCTGCATTAAGCAGAGTGATGGGCCTAAAGTTATCTATTACATTTCCCTTGTTTAGATCTTTCTTGAGCAGTGTTACGACTCCTCGGCTCACAAAACCAGGAATGCTCCCGTTTTGCTGCCAGTTGCAGTACACTGCCGCCAAGAGATCTCCAAACAAGTCTGGCATACAATTGTAAAGCTCGTAGGGTAGACCATCCAAACCCGGTGATTTGTCCCTCGAGCATTCTGCCATCCGCCGCCGTGATGGCACCTTCGCAGCACCTTGCCTCTCTTGTCGAGAGTCGTGGTAGGCTATGTGGTATGCACTGAAGTCCACCCTACGTTCTTGCCCTCCACTCGTCCCGAACAGTCGGGCAAAATGCTGCTGAAAGGCCTCACACATTTTACTTGGCTCGAGCAATTCGCGCCCCTGTTCATCTACCAGGGACCGAATGGTGGCTTTGTTGCCCTGTTGCGCCTCTGCCACCCGGGCCTCTCTCGCGGCTCCAACACCTTCGTTCCTTAGAGCAGGCATCCTAGCTCTGACAGCACATCCTTCGTGTTTGGCGTTGAAGTGTTGGTCGAGGGACAACCTCGCCGCCAAAACGTCGGATGCGATGCCGCTTCTAATTGCCTCTTCTAGCTTCTTAACTAGCTCACCCTCTACTCTATTTCTATCTATGGCTAGTGCTTTGCTGTACCTAATCGCTTCTGCTTTTACTGCTCTATTGAGGGCAAACCACCATTTGTTGTTGATGATGGCTCCCGTCAAAGCCCTCTTTACTAGTGTACTAATCCGGTCTCTGAAAACCTGTCTCGATAGGAAAGACGCGTTTAGTTTCCAGTATTCGGGATCCTGCCTAAGTGTCTTACCTAAGTCTAGCGTACATGTCACAAGTTTGTGATCCGTGTAGCTGACTATGTGGAATTGTGGACATCCTATGCTATCTCTGTCTACTGTCCTACACAGTATCCTATCTAGATACGATCTCGACGACCCGATACGGTTGCTCCATGTCCACTTTGGCGCATTCGGGTGGTCTAGTCTGAACCTGTCAGACAGTTGAAAGCGTCTGAGCAGGTCTCTGAGGCATTTGCATCCCCGTCTATTCCTATCTCTACCCAGTAGTCTACATGCGTGTCCAAGGTAGCATCCCCCCACTAAGAGTAAAGGACGAGACGTTCCCAAGAATACTTCTAGACGTTGAAAGAAATCCGCCCGACCTGTTAAGGGCGGTGCGTAGACTGATACGAGTCGAAAAGCGCACCCATTGCTGCCGTCGACATCCAGGACGACCAGTCTACCCCCCGGGTCTACGAATATTGTCCTTACTTTGAGATCCAAACTCTTGCGAAAAAGTACCGCGGTGCCACTACTACCCATTCTCGGCAGACAGGGGGGAAAATAAATGTTGAACTGTCCGCCAAACATGGTCTTTAGGGCCCGCGGATTGTGGAGTCTGGTCTCACTTATGGCTATGATTTCTAACTTATGTGACTTTATGTCATTTAAGAGGTACCCTTGTTTCCAAGGGGACCCCAAGCCACGCGCATTTACACAACCAATCTTGATCATAATCCTAATACAAGTGAAAGGAACAGAGGGTTTCTTACTGCTCGAAAGTTTTTGCTTTCTCCTCCTTTGGTTTGTCCTCGAGGAGATCCCAGTACAGTTTCTTTGTGAGATATTTTTGGCATTTACCAACCGCGCTGGGGAAAATGCCTTTGACTGTGTGGTGCAGACTTTTGGAGATGTGTAATATTTTGATGTGGTCTGGTGGTGTTGTGTATGGGTGATTGTTTGTTTTTATGTCATCTTCTGTTATGTTTGTTTTTGATTGGATGTATTCCATCAAATTTGTGTTTTTGGTGTCTATAGCTGTGAGCATGTTTGCTGTATATATTTTTTTGGTGTTGGTGTGACTGTTGTTTGCGTTGGGTTTTGAAATGTCTTCGGGAGATGTATTTCCCCCTGCTTTGTTCGTGTTTGCATTGGGTTTGGTTGTGTTTCTGCTCTTTATTTTCCTTCTTTTCTGGCTATTTGCCATTCCTCACTGGTTTCGTCTTCCGACGAAATTTCTGAGGAATCAGTAGGGGGTAGGGGTATGTTGTAGGCTTCTATGTATGACTGTGTAAGTGGTTGTGCTGTTGCTTTTGTTGTTGTTGTTGGTTGTTGAGTGTTTGTGTGTGGTGAGTGCGGTATAAGGGATGGGGAATCAGTTTTTGTGTGTTTTCTTTGTTTTTCTGTTCCTTTGGTTCTTGCTGTTGTTGGTGGTGTGGGTATTTTCTCAGGTGTTGAGTGATTTTTGGTTGTTGACGGATTAGCTTGGTGTGCTTCTCTTGTCGTCTTCTGTGTTGATGGTGGTGTGGGTAGTAGAGCTTTTTTTCCGGAGTGCTTTGGTTGTGGTAGTGGTTGTTGTTGTTGCTCTTGGTGTGCAGTGGTTGGGCACGTCTTTTTCAAGTGTGTTTCGCTTCCACACAAATAGCATCGTGGTCGCCTACCCTCTACCACTACATAAAGTTTGTAGCCTCCTGGCAGTTCTATAGTGGTGGGTATCTTCTCTCTTAGATAGATAGATAGATAGATAGATAGATAGATAGATAGATAGATAGATAGATAGATAGATAGATAGATAGATAGATAGATAGATAGATAGATAGATAGGTAGATTAGATAGATAGATAGATAGATAGATAGATAGATAGATAGATAGATAGATAGATAGATAGATAGATAGATAGATAGATAGATAAACAGGATGCGGTGAATAAACTGTCGTCTAAATTACGCAAAAATGAAAATAACACTGACATCTCATCTTAACAGATATATTTACCAAAATTACACAAAAATATATTGAAATACAATACTAAAGAGTAAATTTATCCAACGAAATCCCCATTGGATCAAGACAACTTCGGAATCTCCTCGAACTCTTCTGGACAGCCTCGCTTTAGTTGTTGAATGCTGCCATAATCCTTGCCATCAGTTCAAGTGCGCTCAACTGCATCTCATACATAATAATCAAGGGGGTTGCAGGCTGGGGAATTAGGTGGCCAGATACTAGGTGTGATGTGGTCGCAGAAATTGTCTGACAGCTATGACTGGATTCTCCTACTTGTGTGACATGGGGCAGAGTCCTGTTGGTAGACATAGGCTCTTCCAGCAGCCACCCTCTTCACCCTGGGCAGCACTACCCACTCCAAGCACTTGATATAGGCCTCCGTGTTGAGTCTGAGGTCGTGTTGGAAGATAAATGAAGACATAAGTTTGCCATCACTAGTGATCACTCCAAACACCATGATGTTGACTGGATGTTTGATTTTTATCACTTTCAGTACACGTCCTCAAATTGACACCCAAGCTATGTGAAGTGTTCGTATTGGAGCTTCCAGCACAAATACCAAACAGTATTGCATATCATTTCCACATTCCTGGCAGGGCGAATTGCGTCATGGTATTGCTTTTCTCACAGAGGGCGCCTAACTGACCCTACTATAATGTGCAGTCGACAAAATCAAAAACAAACAATGCGCATGCGCTAGATTAAAAACATAAAATAGCAACAATTTACCCATCGCGCCCAGTATATATATATATATATATATATATATATATATATATTATATATAATATATATGCATACACACACATACACACACACACACAAACACAGAAATGATTGCTCAATACCGCGTTGGTGAATATTATTTATATACATGCTTGCTTTTTTATCATCTGAAAATTTGAGCATGCCTTCTCTTTTTACATCAATACATGTGTATGTGTATATATATATATATTATTTATTTATGTATGTATATATCTATGTATAATAAATAATGTAATATATATAAGGGTACAGGACATCACCAACGGTGAAAATAGCATGAAATAAGTAAACAAACGAGGGAAAAACGAATGAAGCACATAATCAACAAGAAAAAATGGAAAACAGGACAATTAAGCACAGAGAAAGGACCCTTCATCAGTTATCGGTTGTCTATCTACTCCTCATTTCGAGCATTCAATGACGATATGAGTCTTCAAAGACGGTTGCTCTCATAAATTCTGAAATAAAATTTAGGATTTATGGAGGGTCAAAGTTGGGACCAAAAAAGTGACTGTGTAGATAAGTCGGCTGCGACATAGTGTGGCGGAGAATATTCAAGCGTTGGGCTTTAAAACACATGAAAATCATGGACAGATGGACTCCTGGGGCTGGCAAGCCAACTTCTTACCACACAGCCACGCCTGCGCCTATGAAAAAAAATATGTACTGGGGTCGATAAAGATTAACGTTTCTTACATTCTTTCATTAAATTAGAAATTTAGAATTTATTTACTTTTTAGAAATATAACTCTTATTGTCATTATTTTCTCTAAAAGACAGCGTGTATAAAAGCATTTAAGATTTTTCTTTTATTTAAGTTTATATACGAGTGTGTGGGTGGGTGTGGTCATATATGTGTATGTCTGTGTGTATATATATGTTATTTGTGTTTGTGTGTATGTGTGTGTGGTGGGGTGTGATTGTGCGTGCGCCTGTATAAGTATACATGCACACCAAGCACCAATAAACTTTGAGATTATATTTCTTCCAACTGTTATTCTAAGTGCAAAAACATAAAACATCATACTTAAACAGAAAATGCTACAATTCTTATGACTGCAAGAACAACAAGCAAATAGACGGCACCAGTCTTTGTAATGGCAATTCGTAATCGCAATCAGGATACTACCAATAATACTGCTGCTGCTGCTGCTGCTGGACGGCAAACAACAAAAACAACAACAACAACAACAACAATAATAATAATAATAATAATAATAATAATAATAATAATAATAATAATAATAATAATATTAAAAATAATAACAATAATAATAATAATGAGGAGGAGCTGGAACAGAAACATGAGGAGGAGGAGGGGTTGGAGGAGGAGGAGGAAGAGAAGAAGAAGAAGAAAAAGAAGAAGAAGAGGAGAAGGAGGAGAAGGTGGAGGAGGAGGTGGTGAAGGAGGAGGAGCTGCGGGCTAAATAGCAATATGGACGAACATGAAGAAGCTCTCTCTACAGGACGAAATGGAAAGTAATCTTGGCAATGAAACTGAGGGAAACGTTCTTTTAAAGCAAGTCATCTAAAAAATAGTAAGATTATTGTTAAATAAAGCATAGTTTCTTCTATGCATATCTCACAGTAACACGCATGAAATGCTGAAATCGACATTAGAAACCTCGATAATAACAAGGAAACACGCTGTGTACACACTAAATAAATAAATTAATTAATTACGCATACACCCACCTGTTTATGCATATATGTCCACGTAATAATATTTATATACTATGTAAATAACTTTTACACACACAAATATAAAAAAGAAAAAAACACGTGTAATAAGCAAAGGAAAACGACATTCCACGAATAATCACAAAAGGAGCAAATAATCACAAGTTTAAACCATTACTATTCTGTCATGCCAGGAGACATATCTACAGAAAAATAAAAATAAAAATAATTTATTTCTTTACTACCCACAAGGGGCTAAACACAGAGGGGACAAACAAGGACGACAGACAAATGGATTAAATCGATTATATCGACCCCAGTGCGTAACTGGTACTTATTTAATCGACCCCGAAAGGATGAAAGGCAAAGTCGACCTCGGCGGAATTTGAACTCAGAACGTAGCGGCAGACGAAATATCGCTATGCATTTCACCCAGCGTGCTAACGTTTCTGCCGGAAATATCGTTCTATAAGTCTCATGCTATTACAATATGAGAAACATATCCATTCAAAGAACTCGGATGTGGTGTTCTACCAAAAAGTCATCTCTAAACAGATAAGCCCATCTCCTACTGCCAAAAGAATACAAGAAAAGCCATAACAACCTAAGGAGAATAATCCACTGGAAGTTATGCAGAAAGCGAGAATTTGACCATACTTAGTGGTAAGAATATGATCCTTGTAAAGTGTCAGAAAGTATGAGACGTATGATGTGGGATTTTAACATTCAAACTGACAGTTTCACAGAAGCCAGATGGCCTGATTTAGTAGTAGTAGTAGTAGTGGTAGTAGTAGACAAAGAACCATAAGTGCCAGACAATTGATTTTACAGTCCCAAATGATGAGAATGTCAATATGAAAGATATAGAGAAAATAGCAAGGTACCAGAACCTAGTCGTTGAGTTACGAAGGTCATGAAAAGTGCAGGTAAAATGTATGCCTATAGTTATAGGTATATTAGGATCTATTCCTAAAGATTTTAACAGATGAATAGAGGAAATAGGCATAAAACTTAATTTAATATAGCTTCTGGAAACAGTGGCTGTTAGGGACAACTTACGTGAGCTCTTGACATTCGAGGTTATTTATTGTAGTCCGACTTTAGGAATGTTTTTCCGAAAGTATAATTTAATGCACGTACTACTACTACTACTACTACTACTATCACTACTGCTGCTGCTGCTGATGATGCTGCTGCTACTACTACTACTACTACTACTACTACTACTACTACTACTACTACTACTACTACTACTACTACTACTACTTATAATAATAATAATAATAATAATGATTTCATTTGCCTCCAGGGCGAAGGATGAGGGGACAATACAAAGACAGACATAAAATGGGGGATGGGCTTACATATAATGGAGTGATAAAATAAAAAGTATACGCGGTATACATTAGAAGAAGTATATATAGTATATGATACTAGAAAAAGAGGGAAAATAAAAAAATGTTATAGTGGTGAGGTCCTCCTGATACAGGAAGACTTCTAGGTATAATCAAAGGATCCCACCATCGAAGATCACCCTGCATACTAAGGACAAGAGCCCAGTCCAACGACTTTCTTCCGGCTCACGTGTCTACACTGGCAATGGCACCATCCACTCTTGCCATTTTCGCAACTTTCGCCAACTTTTTCATACATTCACTCGAAGACAACACCTCTCTCTCCCCACTCACTTTCCTTTTCAAGTGAAACTTGAAAAGTCGATGAGGGCTTTACCAAACAAGAATTTTTTTGTCCTCATTCCTTTCAGCTTCGTCCACCAGATAACATCTTTCGAGCTTCCAGGACAATCCCAGGCCACGAACATTTAAACTTCTTACTCTTAATATGGCCATGTTGGCAGGCTAAAAGAGAGAGAGAGAAAAGGTTTACTTATTTCCTGGGGTCTTGGGAAGGTGGGGTGGTTCTACCTTCATATTTGGTAGGGAATTTTAGGGTACTCCTTTAAAAGTCTCGATGTGCATTTCACATTCGTGGTTCGCACCCCCAGAAGAAAGCTCGCTCGAATTCCTTTGTATGAATCGAACGACATTCGCATTCCAGAAGCAAACCTTCTGGTACGCGAAATGTCTTCGATTCAAACTTACCGCCTCTGTTTGAATTATTTTACTTCGTGTTACGACGGCCATCAATTCCTCGTTTGTCCTTTTGATAAGCACGAAGTTGTGTATGTGTTTTTGGTGCGGTTTTATTTGTTTGCTGGACTGTGGTGATGATGGCTTCATTAGTGCTGTTCCGGTTGAGTCTGTGTTTGCTGTAAGTGCGGTGTCTGCGGTTTCAGATGTTTGTGTGTATTTGTTTATGTGTCTGTTTATGTTGCTTGCGTTTGGGGGATTCTGGTGGTGTTAATGGTACCGGTGGTAGTGTTGGTGTAGTTGGGGAGATGTTTGTGTGAGTGTGATCTGCATTTTGGATAGTAGGTGTTTTTATTTGTGGAGTTTGTTCATGTTTTCTTTTTGGTTCGGGGGATTTTGGTATTCATCCGTCTTCACTACTGCAAGATGGGGGATCTGCAACTGTAAGTGTGTCTGTGTCTGTGTGTTTATGTTTTTATTCCTGTGTAATTTTGAGGGGAGGGGGATTGGGAGAGATTTCCTCGTTTCCCTCTGTGTGGCTAATATCGTTGGTGATATTTCCATCGGTAGTGTTGCTGGTGGTTTTGGTGGTGTTGTTGTTGGTGGTGGTGGTGGTGGTCCTCGCCCCGGCAGAGTAGCAATGGAGACCTTCGGTCCCTTGCATCTTTTATCAGTTGAGAGCAGAACGCTCGCGAATGGGTTGTTTCTCCGCAAATGAAACAATACGGCCTTTTGCAGTCAGTCATTATATGTATCATCGTCCCGTTCTAGAGACGGATGTGGTCGGTGATTCTTTTTACATTTTCGGTCTTGATCTGGTGAAGTATCTCCAGGTCAACCCCGGACCAATTCTCCTCGACATTTCTTGTCACCTCTATCTGGACGGTATCGGTCCCTTCCACAATTACGCATCCCAGAAGCCACCACATTTTAAGTCCTGGTGGAATCTCGGGGATGCGGACACAAGCTGTTCGTTTTCCTATTTGGGAAGGGTGCATTATGACCTTGCTGGTTTTACAAAGGGGTCATCGAATGTTTCAAAGCGAGGACTTCTGACTTGAATAGTACCAAAAATGGTGCCGTATTTTCTGCCCTTCGCTATGTACTCGGTGTCATCCCTGATGCACCTCAGTTCGGCTTCAATATCCCTAACCCTAACCCTAATGAAATCCGCCTCCTCTGTTTCAGCTGCAAAATGTGTGGAAAGAGGATCGAAAGCGTGACTCACATTGTTAGTGCTTGTGAAAGTCTTGTGCAAAAAGGGTACAAGCACAGAAACGACAATGTAGCCCAAAATTTTCACTGGTTTCTATGCCGGAAGTATGGATACCACTTTGACTTCCAGACAGATAAGGTATTAAATCACCGAGGGCCAGATATAATATACTTTAGGAAAGACAAGCAAGAGTGCCTAATAATACCTATTTAGGTCAACCGTACATATCACAAAGTGGATAACTTATACTAGCCTTATCTACTGGCCTACACCAAGTCTGGCTATTCCTGCCCCTGTCGGAGCATAGACAGCTACCAGTCTGAAAGCATCCCCGTAGCTTCTGTTCATATTCAGGACCACCAGATTACTTGTTGGATCCAGGAAGATGACCCTTATATTGAGATACAAACCTTTCCGGATTAACACTGCAGTTACACCCTTCATTGCCAGTTGACATGGAAATCTCATATCCACCGAAAATGTACATGAAAGCTTGTCGATTGGAAAGTCTAGTCTCACTGACAAACAGTACATCTAAACTTTATGAACTCAGGTAACAGAATAAATGGCCGTTTCCAGAGTGACCCCAGGCCACGTGCATTTATACTACGTATTCTCAGCAAGGTCGTGTTTCTCAGAGAGAGGAGAATGAAGAATATTACTAACGCTATTTCTATGGAGAGACAGATCCTCTATCATTCTGACTATATTTGGGCGTCTCCACGAGCATTTCCTTGTAGTCCTTTGCTTGTGGTTCTACGAAAATCTTCCAGTCCTTTGGGATAGTTTGTTTTCAGTTTGTTGCAAACTTGTTACGTTGTTTTTTTTTTTGTTTTTTTGATAAGTTTTTTTTATGTGGATATGAATGTTATGTGGGAATGCGATGTATTCATTTAGAGTAATGCCTGTGTATTTTTGAATGTCTTGTTAAGTTATTGTTGTTTGTGACTATGACCGTGAAACTAGTGATGCTTTAGAGGTACTGTTCATGCCGGTGGTTTGGATTGCTATGAATTTTTGTTTCTTGTGAGGTTTGCAATTCTGGTGACTTCCGTGGTGTTGTAAATGCTTATAATTGTGTTGTCGTAGAGTGTCTGAACTAGCATACTGGTTTCTGTACCTTGTTCTCTAATTTTTTCGTTTTAATCTTGTACCTCGCTTTTAATTTTGCAATGTTTTCTTTTTCTAGTTACCTGACACCATTCTGGCGGTTTCCCCAATCTGTTTTCCTCGCTAGATGAGTTATTGCCTTGAGCGAGTCTGTGGCCGGGTTAAAGGTATGTTTGCACAGTTGCACATTTCTAAACCTGATCGAATGGTGCGGATGAGGCTTCTCTCCGTTAGATTGTGCAGTTGAAGTTACTGTTTTTCTCCAGTGTGGTACCGGTGCTTGATGCAGATGGTGTTGAATAGATTTCTCCTGCTGCTGCTGCTGCTGCTTCTGTTAATGCTGTTGTTGTTTTGGCCACTGCTGCTTTTGGCATTGATGCTGTTAGTGTTGTTGTATTTGGTGGTACTGCTGTTGGTTTAGATGTTATTGTGTTAGAGAAGCATGCTGCAGCGGAGGTTTTACTTTTCTTTGATAGAACAGAAAGCTTTAAATGGCATCTCAGCTTTCTACACTCGACTGTTTCGAATAACCGTACCATTCGGAGGCTGATGAAGTCCGGCATGGCTTCGATTATTCTGATCGGCGTGTATCCATAATTCCATTCACGCCATAACCAATTTTCCTTTCCAATTTTATGTATTTAGAGAATTATTGTTTTGTTTACTCTGTTGTATAACACGGTTGCCGCCAACAAGGCGATGTCCAATTCAGCACCTCTGCTATCTTTATTTTAAGTACTCTCCAACTGAGATATATCAGAATTAGCTGCAATTCTTCATTCTTGAGGATTGCTGTTTAAAAAGAACGGACGCTAATATCCTTGTATTCATTTTTGTGTTGGTGGTGACGGTAGTAGTGGTAGTGATGGTGGTGGTGTTAGCGTTTGAGTAGTGATGGAGGTCGTGGTTTGGTCACTTTTAACATTATTTAGCTCGTCGCCGTTGCTGTTGCTCCTTTTGCGGTTGTTAATGATATTTTGTTGTTGTCTGTGATTTGTCTGTCGGCCATATCAATTAGCGGTGGAAAAATGTCATAATAGCTGTTCCAACAGCCATTACTTCTCTCGAATTAGAAGCAATATTATTGCTTTGTTTTGAAATAATAAATTTTAAATGTTAAATCCCAAAATTTACCCTTAAAGGTTACATTTTAGCTGCAAGCAAAGCGAGATGGCTTATTTATAAGCAGTCCAACAAAATTTCGAATACCAAATAACAAAACAATAAATTTTAAAGAAAACTTAGGAGCCAGGCTGCAGCAAATATTTTGCTCAATACTACAAAGTTTCTTGTCAGTTGTTTGACCATAACCTGTTGTGAATGTCTCTTGGTAGCAGACGATATGTGCATCTCTGATGACGAACAGATGTAGTGGGGGAGTATCATAGTCATTTGTTGAGATAAATTCTTTGGGTTTGGATAATTCACCTTTGGAAATATGGTGTTTCGTTCAACATCCTTAACGATCCTTATTCAGGGACCTTTTAACGGGATGGGCTACTCGACCCGAAGAAATTCTAAACTGGGCCCCACCTGAAAGGTCATACACATTTTATCTTGATATGGAATCACCATGTCTTGCACATATGGTTGTGATACCTGTGCTTGGTGTAACCTTATCAGACGGGTAGTCATAATGAATATACTGGGCTACATATATTTTGCCCCAGTGTTACTTTGTTGGTATGTACTGCTCCCTCACTCAATAATAATAATAGTAGTAGTAGTAGTAGTAGTAGTAGTAGTAGTAGTAGTAGTAGTAGTATGCTGCTGCTGCTGCTGATGATGATGATGATAACAACAAGAGCACTCAGAGATCGCAAACCTCCGCCAAGGCAGCACCAACGTCTTCTCAACGATTAGCCAAAGATGATTTTTAAAATGAGAATACCTGAAATAAACTCGACTGCTCTCCCAAACGACAATGCCAAAAATGAACCCGACCGCTCTCAGAAATTAACTTAAAAACGGAAAATAATCCAGAATCCTTGTCTGGTACCTGTTCGATCCCAATGATAGTCATGGAATGTGAAGGTGGCTGTAGAAAAATTAGTAACAGTAATAAATAGTCTATCCTTATCTAATGCAAGCCAAAGTAATAATTCACCATTCAAAATAGTTTCAAAGGCAGCGGTAATAAATAATTTCTACTCAAGAATTTTAAAAATGAATAGCATGTGGTAGTTTGGTTTTCTCTTCTCTTAAATCCCGGCCTTCTTTTAGTATTCCTGATGTTTTTAGATAAATGTATAATGTATATATATAAATAAATATACTGTAAAGTGTTAATATGAATGTATAATATAATATAATATAATAATATAATATAATAATACAATATAATATGATATAATATAATATAATAATATAATATATATATATATATATATATATATATATATATATATATATATATATATATATATATATATTATATATATATCTCTTTTACTCTTTTACTTGTTTCGTCATTTGACTGCGGCCATGCTGGAGCACCGCCTTTAGTCGAGCAAATCGACCCCGGAACTTATTCTTTCTAAGCCCAGTACTTATTCTATCGGTCTCTTTTGCCGAACCGCTAAGTGACGGGGACGTAAACACACCAGCATCGGTTGTCAAGCAATGCTAGGGGTACAAACACAGACACTCAAACACATACACACATACATATATATATATATACATACATATATACGACAGGCTTCTTTCAGTTTCCGTCTACCAAATCCACTCACAAGGCATTGGTCGGCCCGGGGCTATAGCAGAAACACTTGCCCAAGATGCCACGCAGCGGGACTGAACCCGGAACCATGTGGTTGGTTAGCAAGCTACTTACCACACAGCCTACATATATATATTATAAAAATATGTTAGCGTTATTTAATTTCTGATCAGTTTTGCTGCCATTTGTTCATGTAGTTTGATTTCTTTATCCATCAGTTTCTACTATGATAGAGACGCGAACAAAATCAATAATAAAGAAACAAAAATAAAACTTTGGACATAGCCTACAAGGAGATAATTGAGAAAGACTTGGAAGTGAACGTAAGATCGTAATCATGTAAAATAAATATAACAAATAATCCAGAATCCTTGTCCGGTACTGGATCGATCCCAAAATCTAATCAGTTCATGCCAGTCATGAGGCTAAACATCCCTGAAAGTTTCATCCGAATCCATCCAGCGGTTTTTGAGATCTGTTGTCCATAGCCAAAGAAGCAAACAAACACGACTGAAACAATACCACTGCCTTCGCTATGGCGGAGGGAATAATCACAGAAGTGAAAGCAAGAAATGGAAAATTTAGAGAAAAGATCACAGACATTGAAATACAGAATTGAAAAAAAGAAAATAATGAAAAATTTGGAGAAGTTAAAAAAAAAAAGAGGAATCTCTCAAGTGACGGCCTTTTGCTGCTGCTGTTCGTAATTAGGCTGCTCCAACTAATATTCTGAGAAATGAAAAAGAACGGATACATTTTAGGGCAAGCGTAAGAAAAGAAAGAGGTAACTTTTGTGGAAGTAACTAAAAGCAGAAAAATTGGCGAAATGCATTGAGAATTTATTCAGCAAGTATAAAGATGAAATTTGAGTGAAATGTGGTCAATTGGCATTGAAACATCGAAAGGTAGCTAGAAAAGGTGAAATAGTTTTCATCTTCAAAGAGTTTATTGGCATAAAAGGTATAAATACCATGGTACGAGGGACGTTCAGTAAGTAATGCCCCTGACCCACTTGCAATTGTTTGATCTTGATGAAATTTTGCATGTGCAATTATTTATATCTCTATAGATTACGTGGCAAATTACAGCTAATTGTGGTTTCTGATTTACAGGTGTTTGAAATGTGTCAAGTGTGAAATGGAACCTGTTGAGTGTCGAGCAGTGATCCGGGTTTTGTATTTGAAAGGACGCACACCACGGGAGACTTTTGATGAAATGAAAGTAACTTATGGTGATGATGCCCCATCATATGACCTTGTAAAACGATGGCATCGTGAATTCAAACATGGTCGGAACTCTGTGGAAACAGCCCCCAGATCTGGTCACCCTCCTTCTGCCATTGATGAGGCATCTGTCCGTAAAGTTGAGGCTGCCATTTTGGAAGATAGACGCATAACTATTCTCCAAATAGCCCATGAGGTCAAGATTAGTACCGGGTCTGTGGAAACTATCATTCATGACCATTTGCATATGCAAAAGGTGTCTGCCAGATGGATTCCCAGGTTGCTCACACCTTTCCAGAAGCAAGAACGCGTCGAGTGCTCAAGGATGAATTTGGAGATATGCCAAGAAGATGAGTCAACATTTTTCAAAAGACTGATTACACAGGATGAAACCTGAGTCCATCACCATGATCCAGAGACCAAAGCCCAGTCAATGCAATGGAAACACCGTGACTCACCTCCTCAAAAGAAGGCAAGGGTGCAGCCCTCCGCTGGCAAGGTCATGCTCACAGTCTTCTGGGACCAGGACGGAGTAGAGATGACAGATTTCCTGGCAAAGGGTACCACAATTACAGGAGCCTATAATGCTTCACTTTTGAGGAAATTAAGAGAAGCTATCTAAATTAAGAGGCGGGGCAAGATCAGCAAAGACATCCTCCTCCTGCAGGACAACGCTCCGGTCCACAACTCGATGGTCGCCAGATCAGAAGCACAGGCGTGCGGCTATAACTCCTCCCCCACCCCCCTACTCTCCTGACCTTGCACCCTCGGATTTTCACCTCTTCCCAGCCATGAAGTTGTTTTTGAAAGGAAAGCGTTTCCCAGATGATGCAGCCTTGATTTCTGAAGTCAGGTCGTGGTTGGAGGACCAAGCTGGGGTCTTCTACAAAAACGGTCTCTAGAGCTGCATCAAACGATGGGAGAAATGCGTAACTCTGGGTGGTTCCTATGTAAAAGAAGACTAATAACTGTGCCAAGTGTCGTTGCTCTACTGCTATGGGAAGTGGGTCAGGGGCATTACTTATTGAATGCCCCTCGTATCTTGGAAGCAGATAAAATACTTCATAGCAACATGAAATACATTAACCGGATAAAACTGCAAACATTAGAAAAATGGCGTATTCAAAATTCAATGGAGGCAACGTCATAATAGCTATAAATTTATGGACAATGTCATTTAAAAGTACAGTTGTGGGTATAGCAGACTAGCAGAAGAGTTGCATAAATAGACAGGAAGGCGAGAACAAGAGCTTAATGGCAGTACCCCCAGAATAATGCATAGATAATATACATCGTCAGAAAAGAATGCGAAAGACGCCTGCTAAGCATAACTGAATGTATTAAGCATGAGGAAGAAGACCTGACCAAGTATATAGCCAATGAAGACTAATAAGTGCATTAAAAAGGTTTATTGCTAAGTGTGGAAACTATTTGTTAGGAAGAAACAAAATGATAATTGTGGAAAAAGAAAATGTTACATGGAAAAATTATAAGGGATATAGAAAGAATGAAAATATTGAATCCTGGAAGTAGCAACAAAAAGTCTTCTTGACAAAACATTGGGATTGATATTTACAGTCCAGGATTAAGGTCTTGGATAATGAAAAATATTGACAAAGTGTAGATTGTGCAGTTTAAGGGACGAGTCAAATTTTTCATGTAACATCAAAATGTTCCAAAATGGTGCAAAAACATGGGCTCAGACTAGTGAGGTCAACTGGTATAAGCATAGATCACGAAAAGTCACAAAGTCCTCTGGGACTGTGACGTACAAAACCAACTGACTATGTGATAGTACACAATAGGCCAGATATTCTGTCTGTGTGTACAAGAAATATATTATATGTGATTTATTGACCCACCAATCCTCAAGTCAAAATATATCAAGTAAGAGGAACAGAAAATGATGAACTACAGTAGAGTGAGATGAGAACTGAAAAAGATATACTTTAACGCAACAAATGTAATCACGAACGAAGTGCTGCGGTGAACAATACGAAATCTGTTGAAGACTGGAACTTCTCTCATAGGCCCAGTCATTTGTGTATGTCATTTGGGCTAATAAAAAATACAACTAAGGAAAAGTACCCAAAGAAACTACATAGTAGCCAGTCTGACGTTACACTGACTACTATTTTATCTAATATAGTATACGGAAAATATAACATCAATATCTATAAATCTGAAATGCAAAACGTTTGTCTGGTTTTGGCATTGGAACGAGTTAAAGGGCACTAGATCCCGTGGGATTGACTCCAAAGTTTACAGGGACATGTAAAATGAGGTGAAGATGCGAGTGGGCTAGGTTAGAAATCCCTATCTTAAAAGGTGTCGTTACTAGGGCAAAAAACACACACTTTGACAAGTCTCCTCTCATTCTCTTATCTGTCTGTCTTCCTCCGTGTCTCTCTCTTTCCTCCCTTCCTTTCACAATCTCTCTATAACGTCATTTGACAACGTCTACTATCTTTCCCCTACTGCCTTCGCCAGCGCTATCCCTCTTTCCTCTACCGCTTCCCCTCTCTCTCTCTCTCTCTCTCTCTCTGTATGTATGTCTGCATTCATAGAGAGTTTTATTATCGCCACAACCACCACAGAATCATGAGAACAAATATTATGGGTCAGATATTTATTGGGTTAATTTCTATATGTGTGTGTGTGTGTTCTATATATAAATATGTATATATAATGCGTATATATATATATATATATATATATATATATAATAATAATGTGTGCATTATGTGGTTGGTTGAGCTGAAAATATGCACACCTATGTTAAAAGTGGTGGCGAGTTTGCATGGCAACTATTTTTTTCCTCATAAAATGTGGCCCGAGTAGACCTGAATGAAATCGGGTTATATTAACCAAAATGTGAAAAGGGGTCTAAATGGGGCTGGAAAGGAATTAAAATTTACAGGAGCGGGTGTTTAAGAATTCTCTGTTACATCAAGCTAAAAAATTTGCGCCAGCCTTTAAATCTTCAATGTGTTTGCCGTCCATTATGAAGAAGTTTTGAATGCTTGCTTTGGTGAGTCTACTGTCGTGAGAAAGAATCACTTCAAAACTTAGTGTTTAGGATATTCTTTTACATCAAGTTCAAAATTTTTACGCCCAGCCTTAAACTGCCACTACGTTGCTGTCCGTCGTTAAGAAATGCCAGCCATGGTGACTATACTATCCTCAATTCTACTCCTTCAAACTTTGGTTTCCAATATATTTTATTTTTATTCAGCTTGCAACTTCGTCTGTCCCTTTTAAATTTTAGTGTTTTGCTGTCTGCCTTGAAGCAGACCTTTCCGTTGTCACTGCCTGCTATTTATGATTGATCTTTCAAATATTTTATTTCTCAACTTACTCAAGATTTTTGTTGTTTATAAATGGAGAAGAGATAGATAGAGAAGATGGAGAGTAAGAGAAAGCGAGGGAGAGTCCGAGAGAAAGGAAGATTAAGAGAGTGGGAAAGTGGGAGAGAAAGGAGAGAGAAACAAAGAGGGAGAATGGTGGTGATAAAAAACAGAAAGGAAGCAACGGAAAACACAACCACACTCTTACCCGCGCGTAGAGCGGTCACCTTAAGCTAGTATCTTATAAATCTCAAACGGACGTTTGCTGTAAATCGTATAGCTATGTTAACTATTAAAAAAAAAACGGTTTTGACCATTCCAAATTAAGGTTTACTAAGGTGCTAAACAACTAAAATTATATACCAGTGGCTGTTAATTGGAATCTTATACGTACAATATCAAGATATGCTATTTTATATATT
>NC_043016.1:3613073-3646924 GCF_006345805.1 Octopus sinensis | reverse complement strand
AAATATGCACACCTATGTTAAAAGTGGTGGCGAGTTTGCATGGCAACTATTTTTTTCCTCATAAAATGTGGCCCGAGTAGACCTGAATGAAATCGGGTTATATTAACCAAAATGTGAAAAGGGGTCTAAATGGGGCTGGAAAGGAATTAAAATTTACAGGAGCGGGGGTGTTTAAGAATTCTCTGTTACATCAAGCTAAAAAATTTGCGCCAGCCTTTAAATCTTCAATGTGTTGCCGTCCATTATGAAGAAGTTTTGAATGCTTGCTTTGGTGAGTCTACTGTCGTGAGAAAGAATCACTTCAAAACTTAGTGTTTAGGAATATTCTTTTACATCAAGTTCAAAATTTTACGCCAGCCGTTAAACTGCCACTACGTTGCTGTCCGTCGTTAAGAAATGCCAGCCATGGTGACTATACTATCCTCAAATTCTATCCCTTCAAACTTTGGTTTCCAATATATTTTATTTTTATTCAGCTTGCAACTTCGTCTGTCCCTTTTAAATTTTAGTGTTTTGCTGTCTGCCTTGAAGCAGACCTTTCCGTTGTCACTGCCTGATATTTATGATTGATCTTTCAAAATATTTTATTTCTCAACTTACTCAAGATTTTTGTTGTTTATAAATGGGAGAGAGATAGATAGAGAAAGATGGAGAGTAAGAGAAAGCGAGGGAGAGTCCGAGAGAAAGGAAGATTAAGAGAGTGGGAAAGTGGGAGAGAAAGGAGAGAGAAACAAAGAGGGAGAATGTGGTGATAAAAAACAGAAAGGAAGCAACGGAAAGTAACAACCACACTCTTACCCGCGCGTAGAGCGGGTCACCTTAAGCTAGTATCTTATAAATCTCAAACGGGACGTTTGCTGTAAATCGTATAGCTATGTTAACTATTAAAAAAAAAACGGTTTTGACCATTCCAAATTAATGGTTTACTAATGTGCTAAACAACTAAAATTATATACCAGTGGCTGTTAATTGGAATCTTAATACGTACAATATCAAGATATGCTATTTTATATATTTTCGCATTGAAGAAAATGTCGGAAAAAGTTGCAACATCCCTTGTGAGATTCAGACGTCGTATCTCTTGTAAAGTGTGCAATACTTGCTATACGGACCCCACATCTATCGTAAACCGTACAAAACCGCTATGGATTTATCTGCTTCCTTTTCACTCTTCAGGAAGCTATTCCCACAAAGAAAGCTGGTGCAGATTATGTACAATGAGTTGTGTTATTTTGCGAGATAGACTATGTTTTGTATATGGTGCGTGAATTGTATAGCTAACCACTACAACAAGGTGACATCACCATTAGCGTGCAAATTAAGAAATTCATCCTGTATACATCATATATCATGATATATAGGTTATGTATATGGATCTTTTTGTCCTTGAAGTGAGATTTTGTTTTCTTGTTTCTGATATTGTTTTGGTTTTTCTTCTGTTGTGTAGTGGTTCTAGAATCGCACCACAACCACAACAACAATACATTAATACTGAAACTACCTAAAGAAAAGCCATAAATGTATTGTAATAGAATGAATTTTCCAGCTTTCCCAAAGTCTGGGAGTGCTGAAACACTTTACTACCAATGCCACTTCTTTGTGGAAACCGGCTTAATTCGTTGGTTAATATACTAACAACAACACCTACCTCAAAGCAGCAACATCGACGAGAATCAGAGAAGAAATTCACTTGCAAGAAAATAGAGACATATGTAGTACTGTCCGAGACCAAAGGGAAAGCATATGGCTGGACGTTCTCCAGGAGGACGCAGATAACAAATAGATGCACAATGGCATACTGATACATCAACACAAAAGTTCGACGGAAGGAGAGATGACGCTTGTACAGGGAAAACATATTTGAAATCAATATGAAAGCAAAAAGCATATATTTCTCTTCAAGAAAATTTGGTACAATGACTCTTCGAAAGTGAAGAGTCATTTCATCCTTTATTTAAAAGCGAAGACTTCATTTTCATAGCAACCAATATGGATTTAGGTGTAGCAAAAGTTATGATGGCGCACATCCTGTCAAAACTAAGCATGTAATAGCTAACATGTGGCTGTCTTCTCTGAAGTTTTGTAAGCTAGGACAGATCAAGGCTACCTATCCTCCAAATAAATGAGCAAACGAATACAACTCATCTGTTGGTGGCGATCGGGAAGAGAAGATTCATGTATTATTTATATGTATATTTTGTTATCTGAAACTTTTAAACGTTTTTCCTGGATATAATTGAAAGTTAATAGGGTCGTTCCCACTGTTTTTTGATGCTTCAAACACAAAAAGAAACACAACAGCAGCATCACCATCACTATCCAAACAACAACAATAGCGAAAACAACAATGACTGCTACAGCTCCAGGAACAAGAACAAGCATCACAAATGAACACTTCAGCCCATTAAAACTGTTCCGCCATTACTTATCTCGAAGGAAGCCTTCCTTCATCCGTTCTTCCACTACACACAAACGCACTCATGCCCACTCACACGCACGCTCGCTTCTTCTTTTCGAGTTCAGTTACATCTCCTTCGAACCTTCATTCAGCAAGAAGGAGAAGAAGAAGACAATGCTGTAGCAAGAAACCTTTGTCGGCTCCTGGATATAAGAAAGAGACTATATCAAGATGAAGCCAAGATTTAATAGGGTGGCAGAAAGCTTGCCATTTCCCCTGACAATGTCAAGAACATCATCACAATCTCTCAACCACAATCAATAGCAACATCACAACAACAACATAAAAATTTAAAATAAACGCACAACTACCAAGAAATAAAACCAACGGAAAGAAAAGAAATCAAATATTCACTACTCTTCTGGTCTCTTATCACATTTATATATTTGCAGATACTTGAGCTTCCTACTAAAGCTGGAGTTATTGTAGGGGATCCATTTTGAATGGGATACCAAAAAGACGCATCGGCTTGTGTGGACGACCTAACAAGCGAAACAGGTGTGAGCTGGTTGGCGCCATTTTAAAATTCAGAGCGCTCAAGGGTTAGTCGTTGATTTGTAGCTTGATATCTGGCGAAACAAATCCATGCTATCAGATAGCGTCGAAGACCGCTGATACTTTAGACCACTTAAACTACTCCGGGTTTGGTTTAGTCCAGATTACCAGATGGGTAGGACCGTGAAAATTGTTACGTGCATAATGAAAAGCCTCACACTGAAATAAGAAATGGGCCGAAAGAAAGCTATTTCTGTAATATCGGACCTAGATGGCAAACTCGTAATGTCTCTGTCATAATTTATATCTTCACGTTGCCCTAGTCTTTACTTTAACAAA
Source organism: Octopus sinensis (assembly GCF_006345805.1). Lineage (NCBI taxonomy): Eukaryota > Metazoa > Mollusca > Cephalopoda > Octopoda > Octopodidae > Octopus > Octopus sinensis. The sequence goes on along the minus strand of NC_043016.1, from coordinate 3,643,632 downwards.
CAGGAACGTCTCTCGTTTCTTACGGAAGGAGCATCATTTACTGGTCAAACACTCCATCTTAGTTAGTTAATTTTTGGCTCAAAAAACAAAAAGCAAGGCCATGTAGGGGTACATGGAGTTATGTACAGAGTGGTGCTCATGTAAAGAGTTCAGGCCACTTTTGGTCAAGGGAGACTTTGAACCGAGCGGTCGTCGGCATCTTCACCATCTCGTCCGGCAGCTTATTCCACGAATCCGCAACCCGGACGGAGAAAGCCGCTCTCCTTCGATTGAGATGAAATCGTCGCAGATAGAGCTTTCCGGAGTGACCCCGCAGCCGACGCTCTGGAGCAGGAGTGAAGAACAGCTCTTTCGAGAGGTTACACTTTCCGCTTATGATGTTGTGAGCAAGAATGAGATCACCACAGCGTCGTCGTTTTTCTAGAGAATAAAGGTCGAGCGTCTTCAGCCTTTCTTCATAAGACAAATTCTTGAGACCAAGAATCATGCGGGTAGCCAGCTTCTGGACTCTTTCGAGATGCTGTATATCTTTGAGGAGATAAGGAGAAGAGGCTTGAATCCCGTACTCCAATATGGGTCTCACCAGCGTGACATAGAGCGGTAGGAATATAGCTGCTGTGAGCATTGCGAATGACCGTCGAATCAAGAACAGAACTCCGCGTGCTTTATTGGCAGTATGGACGCACTGGGCCGAAGGCGAAAAAGAGGAATCCACCAAGATACCCAGGTCCTTTACCTGGTCGGTCCTCTCCAGCAGCAGACGACCCGGCTCGAAATCAAGTTGAGTTGCAGACCAATATCCAATTCTCGAAGAGCTCGGGTTTCCGTACTTATTGATGTACTAACAAGATCTGAGGCAATAGCCTCTGCAATGACTCTTGGACTGTGAACAAGGTAAACAAGTGTTAATAATGTTTGTAAAACCAGTCAGCTAGTCTTATAAATGGAGCTACAGTCCTGGGTGAAGAAAAACCAATATTTCTTCACTTGGTTCCGACAACCTTGTTTACCGTCCACTGCCTTCGATTAATCGAGCAATGTGGTTGGTAGGTTTTCGGCATCAGTACTCTATAGAGAATTAACGGCAGAGAATGCCAACGTCGTCAGTGATAATGAACAGGCGGGTCTGTTCTGAAAAGCTTTCAGAAAGTGAGTTATAATTTTTCCGTTAATTCTTAATCAACAAGCAATACCCGTTTGAAGTAAGCTGTTCAGGCACCGCCACTCTCGTCGTCCAAGTTTCAGGCAGTGCAAGAAATTCATTTACTTGGATTCGATAGCGACATTCGTCCTATATGCAATAGCCGGTCGGCTTCACTATACACGTTGATAATACGCAAACACAGTAGGAGAGCAGACCAGATGAATTCGTTGCATTTCGCACAGATGATTCGTAGAGAGCGCTACTTCTCGAAGTAGTAGTGCTCTCCAGTAGAAGTGCCAACAATTTAGTGATTCTTTTCGTAATCCCCACTGAGACAATACTCAGGAACAAACCAGCCTATTCAATCACACTGACAGAATCAGTCACACACGCTCACACACACGCACACACATTAAACCGTAAAAGTAAGGAAGTATAAGTGACTGTATATATTTGTTTAACCATTTTTCGGGTCTTAAGATTACGGCCGTTTCGCAACCTTCATCATGTAATAACAATTTCAGTGTATGATAAAATTATTCTATATATCTGCATAATACGCATGTTACTCATTATATAATACTAACGTAAAGTCATAAATCAACTCAGATAAAGAAAGCTAGCTCTTCAAATCACTAGAACGTCATAATTACACGAATTCGTCAACTCCCCGATACACTAAAGTTATTGCTATCTCATGAAGGCTGCGAAACGCGCGAAATCCTAAGTATGGCAAATGGTTAAACAGATATATTGACCTCTCACATCTCAAGACCTTTTATAGTTTATGTTCTCCAGATGATATAATTTTATCGATCGTAACTTTTGGATTTCAGCTACTACGGGATCTCATAGCTATATACTATACCTCATATGTATGTGTGTATGTATGTATGAATGTATTATCTATCTATCTATCTATCTATCTATCTATCTATCTATCTATCTATCTATCTATCTATCTATCTATCTATCTATCTATCTATCTATTTATCTATCTATATATATATATATACACACATGTAAATATATGTGTGTGTTTGAGCCTTGACGTCTTGTACCTTCATCAAAAGTCTTGTACCATGTTTTGTATTTTTGAGACTCAAGACTTTTCATATACCCCTCGTATATATATATATATATAATATATATATATAATATATATATATATATATATATATATATACATATGTATGTATATACGCACGTGAGTATGTGTGCATATATGTACGTATGTATGCATGAGTTATAATAAGTGTACATGTTATACGCATACGTACATGCACATATATGTTAGTTAGTTAGTTAATTATTTGGCTCAAAAAGCAAAAAGCAAGGCCATGTAGGGGGACATGGAGTTATGTACAGGGTGGTGTTCATGTAAAGAGTTCAGGCCACTTGTGTTCAAGGGAGGCTTTGAACCGAGCGGTCGTCGGCATCTTTACCATCTCGTCCGGCAGCTTATTCCACGGATTCGTAACCCGGGCGGAGAAAGCCCTTCTCCTTCGATTGAGATGAAATCGTCGCAGATAGAGCTTTTCGGAGTGACCCGCAGCCGACGCTCTGGAGCAGGAGTGAAGAACAGCTCTTTCGAGAGGTTACACTTTCCGCTTATGATGTTGTGAGCAAGAATGAGATCACCACAGCGTCGTCGTTTTTCTAGAGAATAAAGGTCGAGCGTCTTCAGCCTTTCTTCATAAGACAAATTCTTGAGACCAAGAACCATGCGGGTAGCCAGCTTCTGGACTCTTTCGAGATGCTGTATATCTTTGAGGAGATAAGGAGAAGAAGCTTGAATTCCGTATATGTTTGTATAGGCGTGTGTATTTCCCGATTAATTCGTATAAAAGCATAAAAATAAGATCGAGCACATTGCTTTGTGCGGTTTATGTTGAAATAGAACCCGGTTCCTTTGAATAGCAGAGGTGATTTATGTCCTTCTCTACACGATACGAAACTCTCATGTGCAATATTACCACTGCATATAACATTGAAATTTATTATTCCTGTAATATCTATTAGAAAATATAGTCTGTTTACACCAATTAAATAGAAGTCTGTCATATAGAAACGTGGAGGCTCAATGGTCCAGTGGTTAGGGCAGCGGACTCGCTGTTTCGATTCTCAGACCGGTCGTTGTGAGTGTTTATTGAGTGAAAACACCTAAAAGCTCCACAAGGCTCCGGTAGGGTGTGGTGCTGAACCCTGCTGTACTCTTTCACCAGAACTTTTTCTCACTCTTGCTGTTTCTTTTGTACCTCTATTCCAAAGGGCCAGCCTTGTCACATTCTGCATCACGCTGTTTCTCCCCGAGAACTACGTTAAGGGTATGCATGTCTGCGGAGTGCTCAGCCACTTGCACCTTAATTTGACGAGCCGGCTGTTTCGTTGATCGGTTCAACTGGAACCCTCGTCGTCGTTATCGACGGAGTGCCACAACATAGAAAAGTAGAAAATAACCAACAGCATTGCAAATGACAAATATAAAAAATGAAACAAATGTAAAATCGTAACAACTATAAAAACGTTACAAATCACTACCATTATTACATAAGTTATAGATATTACAACTTTCAAATACATTCATCCATTTAGAAATATTACACTTCGTTTATACTCAATTTTCTCTGTTGCATTTTTTGTATCGGTTGATAAGAAATCGTAGTTACTGAAAAAAATCCAACTGAATCGAAACAGCTTCAACTAAGATATAATGTATACTTTTTATCTTTTACAAATTAATCTACACAGAAAAGAAAGTGGGGTTAGATTAGTGTAGCAACAGCTTTCTAGATTATACGGATCGTTAATATTAACTAGAGTATGAAGTAATATGAGCTTTAAGTCACGCCCAATCTTCATTTGAAACAAGCCTTAGTCTCAAACGCAGCAGATTTCAGTCCTTCACACTGGTGTGAAGTATATAGCACATCAGAAGCGACCGCGATGCCTCTGGGGTAATATATTTCATACTTCCAGATATTATTAAGGTTTCAAAATATTCTTTTCATAGAATCTGCATAAAAATTTTACTCTTTATTTGATTTTAGTCATCTGTTCTTGGCCAGGCTGGAGCACCACGTCAAGACTTGTTGCAGGGTCGCGCATGGTATTTGGTGAATCATTGACAGTGATATATCTGCTCTCTTATCTGAATAGGTCAGTCATGTAGTTATGTAAGCTCATCTGGAAATATAAACAGTAGAATGGTGTGCTTGTAGCTTCTATTTCCAGTAAAGACACAAGTAGTCACATAGCAGCACAAATAACAACCACACACAAGTGCAATAATTCACCCATGAGTGCACTTAGTTGCACATTGAAACAATTTTTCATACAGTAGTAAAAACTGGTACACATTAGTACCATTGGTCGCATAATAGCGCAATTGGTCAGATATTGGTAAAACTAGTTGTGCAGTAATACGAATAGACGCACGCAATTCTTTAAAATTTGCAAACGCATTTCATTATTTATCATGTTTTTTTATTTGTTCCATTCGTATTTAACGCCTGATTTTTACCCCCCCCCCCTCTCTCCTCTCTTTCTATTCTCTGCTATGATTGTTGAATCTACCCGCCATTAGTTATGTTTTAATGGCTTAATCAGAAGAATTGCAATATTAATGGCTTTTTCATAGCCTACGATATAAGAGTGTGTGTGTGTGGGGGGGTATTCTTAGACTTTGTTAAACAATTTCGAAGGTACAATGTGGTAGTATTAAACCAGGGCATGTCACATAATAAAGTTTTGATCGCCGTGTTATTTAAAGCAACTAGCTTCTCAAATGTTTTGCGCAGAGTATGTTCATTTCAATGAATTTACTGACAAACAAGATTAAAAGCAAACCAAGTGAGAAACGGATATCGATAACCGCCGAAAGCAAGAATGCTCAACATATCCCTATTAAATGCAGAACCATAAGCATACCTTTTTTTAATACTTAACATAAACATATAAACACAGTTACGCACACTCAAACACACTGAGTCACAAATGCTCACACAGAGATACACATATCCGAGAATGTGATTACTTCGAAATTCTTTTCCTCTGTAGTATGTTATCTCATTTCTGTCGATATTTCATGATCCTGAAATAAACCCTATTGTGTGAAGTCCCCAATTTTTTGAAACGTAAGGAAATTATTTTCCTTTTAGTTAAGATTGGCCAACGAGAAAGATATTATTGAGTGGACAGCCAAAATAATGTGATTGATCAAAAAAGCAACAAGAAAAGTGCGAACTGGCAGAATCGTTAGCATCCAGAGTAGAATGTTTAGCGGTATTTCGTTCGTCTTCACTTTCTGAGTTCAAATTACGCACGAAGTCGACTTTTCCTTTTATCCTTTCGGGGTCAATAAAATAAGTACCTGTTGCATACTGAGGTCGATGTAATCGCCCAGTCCCTTCATCCTAAATTTTAGGCCTTGTGCCTATACAAGTAGAAAGGATTATTATTATTGTTGTAGTCGTTCTTGTTTTTGTTGTTTTTATCATTATTATTATTATTATTATTATTCTTATTATTATTGAGAGAGCAGTGCATGCCATCAAAGTAACACTGTGGTGAAATATACGAAGCCCAATATACCCATCATGATTACCCGTCTGATAAGGGTACACTAGGCACATGCATCACAAACATATGTGCGCGACATGGTGATCTCATATCAAGATAAATAGCGCATGACCTTGCAGGTGGGGGCCAGTTAGAATTTTCTTCTGGTCGAGTAACCCATACCGCTCAAAACGTCCCTGGTTAAAGATTGTTTAAGGATGCTGAACGAAACACCCATGTTTCCAAAGGTGAATAATCCAAACCTGAAAGAATTCCTTTCAACATATGCTCTCCCACTACTTCTGCCCGGGATCAGAGATGCACATAACGTCAACCACCAAGGGACATGCTCAACTAGTTAAGGTCAACAAATCTGTGGTATTGAGCAGAATATTTGCTGTAGCCCATCTTTTATACCAAGACAAAACAATGGACATGATAACACTTCCAATCAGTTAAGATCAGAAGCCATGAGAACCACTGTCTGGTACTGCATCTATTATTATTATTATTATTATTTTATTATTATTATTATTATTATATTATTATTATTGTTGTTATTATTATTATTATTATTATTATCATCATCATCATCATTATTATTATCATTCCTTCGTAACACATTGTAGGTAAAAATACACCGAAGTCTTTAGTCATCTGTCAAGTCACATCAAGGGCCTCAGATAGATAATACTTTCCGTAAGATGTGCTCTTTGCCCAATAAGGCTACTCTGTGCAAGACGTCAATCTGGTATGGAATTTCCATTTTCCTTAAGAAGTTTTGAAGTTTCAACGGGATTGAGACCAACGTTCCGATCACCACTGGTATCATTTTTACATTAACCTCTCGCATTCCATACAGTCTTGCAATTTCCACTTTCAATTCAGAGTACCTGGTGAGATTTCAACCTCTTTACTCACAACATTCATGTCACTTGGTATGGCTACATCAATGATGTGATAGCATTTGTTTCCCTTACTCAATATGACAATATCCGACCGACGGTGTTCGATTATCATCATCATTATCATCATTGTCGTCGTCGTCATCATCATCGTCATCGTTGTTGTTATTATTATAATTATTAGCAGCAGCAGCAGCAGCAGTAGTAGTAGTAGTAGTAATATCATTGCCTTTCCACAGCTTCTAACAGCAAAGATAATCTTTTTCGATTTGACTATAATTTTTTTCTGCTGATATCAGAGAACTTGAAGCACGAACCACTGCCTTCGTGTTACCATCTTTATATTTGTGTAGCATTACTGCTTGTATACCGTAGCTGAAACTACAACAATCTCTGCTGCAGGATCGAAGTGTGCTGAGAACAAATCAGATATTAATATTAATATTTATTTCATCAAACGCCTTTTGACAATTTTCCATTTCATATCTTTCTTCAGCAGATTATTCAGCGGAATTCTCACCTTATGCATATTTGGAATATAATGATGGTAATAATTTGCCTGTCCTAAAAATGCTTTTAGAGTCGCTATATTAGTCAGAAGGGGCATACTTTTAATTGCGTCTGCACTCGACGAGTCTGGTCGACGTCCATATCTGTCAAGGATTGTAGTAAATCTTATTTTGGATAAGAAAATTCATATTTTTCTTCACTCAAAGGAAAGCCGCAATCCTTTAATTTTTCGGATACATACTTTACGCGCTGTACCTGTTGATCTCTGGATTCACATTTAATGAGTATATCATTGCGAATTCACAGTTTGCTAACATTGCATCCATAATCTGTTGAAAAATCGCTGGTGTGATTTTTAAGCCAAAAAGTACCCTATTATATTTATATAATGCTTTATGTGTGTTAATTGTTAAGTATATAGAGCATTTAGCATCTACTTTAATTTGTTGGTATGCTTCAGAGAGATCCAATTTTTAAAATATCTTGCCACCGTTTAATTTCGCAAAAATATCCTCCGGAGTAGGTGGCGGATAGTCACACGTTTTAAGACATTTATCTAAACCAATGGAAAAATGAGCACACACTCTGATTTTGTTATTCTTTTTCTTAACGCACACAGTTGGTGATACCCATTGACTATATTCCACTCTTTAGATAACTCCAGTTATCTTCTTGTTTCTCTAACTCTATGTTTATCTGTTCTAGCGCTGCTTCTTGTTTAAATGTCGGCATGGAGTTTTCTTCTATTTGAAACCGCGCCTTCGTTTTGGTGCACAGACCTAATTTATCAACAGAATTTAAGGAACAACATTAAATTTTTTTCCAATTTGTTTGACGACTTATTTATACTGGAAGAAAAGCCATTCACATTTTTACAGAAAAGATTTATGGGGAGGTCTTATAAGCTGAATAATTCCATCCAGTGGCTTCCGAATAAATTTGTTGTATTATTTAACGCAAAAACTTTAGCTTTTAAGTTTTCTTCACGAAATGTAATGTTACTTATCGCTTTTAAAATTTTTCTCGTAAAACACCACAGGAAATTTTCGAAGCTTTATACATTTTTTCCATGTATCTGTGTTTACTATCGAGATATTGCTGCCGGTTTCCAAGTGTAAATTTATGTTTGGGTTATTAATTTTTACATACACAAATTTCAGTTAAAACTCGTTCGTATTTTTGTCACCAATAATCTGTTTTTGCGCTTTTTTCTGATGAACCAGTTTTTAGGTTCTGTCTAACAATACGACTTTTTATAGCTTATTTTACCACATTTGAAGCATTCTATATTTTTAAATGAACAGTTATTTTTAAAATGTAGACCACCGCATCCATAACATGGATTCGGGCTTGACATTTTTTGTATTTTCTTATTCTTACCGCTCGAATCTGAGAGCAATCTTCCTCTTTAATTTTATCTGTGCCATGTCGTAGATTTATAATCCTCTGATATTCTTCTGATACTGCTTGTAGAGTTAAATTTTGGTCCTATTCTAATTTTGTTAATACCCGGGAACGTATACCAGCACCTTTGTTTGCAGTAACCCTTGAACAAAAATTAAAGCTTGAACATGCCTGAGGTCGACTCATTCAATTTGAATTTCTTACACTCTCTGTTAACCACTCCGGCACACGTGACGAAATCTTCATCATCTTTTTTGACCAAATTTAAACATTGCCAGCGTGCATTGAACAGGAAACTTCTTTCAATGAAAATTTTTGATAAGATATTGTTTCATCGAAACAAATCTCACCTGGCTTCTCCGACAGAATATAATTACTATATTTTTCGTATTCTGCAGGGGATAACTTTCTTAAGCGTAGTCGTACTTTTTTTCTCGTAAGACCAACTTTTACACTCTTTGAAGATTTCTTCATAGCTTTGAAAATATGCAGAGAAGGTAATCCTTTCTTCAATTGGATTTGCAAAGCTGTCTGGTGAATACGAACCTGAAGTATCATCAGACTTTCAGTATTAATTCCAGCAACCGTTGGTTTTCTGTTATTGTTGTTGTATTTGCTACTGTTGTAATTATTGTTGTAGTTGCTGTTATTATAATTGTTGTTGTAGTTATTGCTGCAGCTGCTGCTGCTGTAGCTGTTGCCACGGTAACACGAAGGCCAATATGTTTTCCATGTTAAAAAGATTTTCCTTTGGTTTTGTACCAAAACAAAAGAACTTAACACCCAACGCAAGCTTCGAACAAATCGTCACCACTTTTATATCTTTGTATTGGATACACAATATAACGAAGCAAGGAGGAAGAAAATATATACACGACGCACTACTATTACTATTACACGAGACTCAACGCGCTCTATCATGGCTCACGGTGAACTGCTTACCAACCCGAAATGCCAATCGCTCACATTTATTTAATTCATAACAATGAGTCAGTCCACCTTTGGTCACCTGGGTCGACTTCGAAGCAAGGCTACATACTCAACGACTTCAGGTCACTAAATATAAGTGTAGTGGCCATCAGCGATACCAGAGTTTTCGATTTACTGGATTTCATGCTCATTTATGGTGAATACGGGATTTAGTCATGTCTTCGTCTACCGGGAAGGGGAGGTCGGAAACGTTCCATAACAAGGAGAAAAACGAATATTTTGCCAGTTCAGAGATTAGAATAAAAAATTGGTCGGGTAAAGCTACTAATCCAAACGGGTTATCAAATCGTGGAACATATTGAGGAACTAATCAATCTAATAGACGGTTTGCATCTGTAAGTGGTCGTAGAGGGCAGAAAGCCGAGATATCATTTGTGTGGCGACAGAAACTGCCTCAAGAACAACCAAAGAAGAAATAGCTATGACTCCTCTCATCTGCCAACACCACCATCACAGCAGGAACGATAGCAAGGAAACTAGAAGGAAGACCAAAGGCAGAGTGTGGCCACAATGACAGTAGCGACAAGATGAAAATCAGTTGCTTCCAAAGCAGTAGCAACAAAGAATAATAGAAGCAATGGCAACATAACAAACACAGTCCACAAAACCATCATATCACCAACAACAACAGCAGTTGAAAACCCAAAACAACAACAGAACAAAAAGGCTATTTTCTTCCCAAGACATCCCCACCCCACCTGACTGGGACCACTCAGACGAAGCGAATGTGATGGAGAATAAGGCGGATGGCAACAAGAAACGGAAAAGAAAAAGAACGGAGGTTCTTCGCCAACAAACACATCAAACAACCAGCATCATCATCAGCATTACCATTACCACTATCTTAGACATCATCACCATAGACGCAAACAACAGTACAAACATCAGCAAATCTCATCATATGCACAGAAAGAAAATAACATCATAAAACCATTTTAGACATCAGTGCAATGATTACGAATAACAAAGCACTGATATAACAAATACAGTAGAACAAAGATATCATAGAGAGCAATTTCCTCATACCAACAAGTAAGACGCCAGTATACATGAAAGCCATTGAAAGAACACAACACATATACAATGCCATAAAAAAATAATAAATATTGCGATGGGGTAAGAGACTTCAGAGAGATTAACAAGACTTTATAAGAAACTGCTTGTGGAGACAACCACATTTAACCAAAGGTATGGACTATCTGTCCCTCTCCACATAAAAGCTATTGTAATCAGCTCCTTGTTTACCTCTTTCTCACTGTACAACATGACCTGTGCCCATAACAGGCAGTATAGATGCATGGGGCCTGGGTCGACTTCGAAGCAAGGCTACCTACTCAACGACTTCAGGTCACTCAATATAAGTGTAGTGGCCATCAGCGATACCAGAGTTTTCGATTCACTGGATTTCATGTTCATTTATGGTGAATACGGGATTTAGTCATGTCTTCGTCTACCGGGAAGGGGTGATGGCGATGCGGTATTGTTTCGGAGTGGTTTGGACATATGGTACATTCCACCTTCTTGGACACGGGTTAACAGGTGTTTCTGGATATGAAGAGTAGCGAAGAAAGGTGCCTTCAGATTGGCATCTGTTTATGATTTGACGGGGTTACGACAAGCAGATTTCTTCAGGCGTCTGGTGGTTTTCTTAGGGATGTGAAATCTTTAGTGCTAGTAAGCGACTGGCACATCATCTTGTGTACGTTTGGAGTGTTCGGGGCTAGTTTATTAGAGAGTGGATGCAAAAATGTCGCAATCCTGCTCAAATGTTTCCAAATATCTGGCAGGTGTCAACTGGATTTTCCAAATGTGTCAATGTGGACATTAACAAACCGCCTCGGTTCATCTAGGTCATATCCAGATAGAGTATTGTATAGACCAGTAGATAAAGATAACATAGGCTTTCCAATTTCAAAATCTTTGGCTACACAGTAAAAGATTTGCGATCTGTATGGTTAGGCTAGATAAGGTTTTGTAGGCAGGGACCCGGTTACTAGGAAGTGAACATATCAATCCCGGTACGTGAAGCTTACAAAGCCTGGATTAGCGAATTAGCGGTGGAGGGGTATTCCCGGCATCAGATAAACTGTATAAGCATAAAAGTACTGTCAGCTGGACCTGCTCGAGATACGCTCGGAGCGGAAACTCTTCTGCACATCCTTGTTCACTCTCCGTGCATTGCTGACTTGTGGAAGGATTTTAGATACTTGCTGTTACGGATACGGATACCAGCTGAGTCCATCATCAGAACCGTCCCGCCACATGCCTTTGGCCGGAAAAAACTCATGCAGTTTCCATCTGTCTTGTTGCTTTTATGAAAAAGGATTGTTGTGGACTTGGCTGTAAAGGCTGAAGACAAAATAATCCATTTTTGACCAAGCTCTCATCAACTTTTTTAAGCTTTTTCTTAAAAAGAAAGGTGGTGTTGGAGAGAGAAATGTCTTTCAGCAAACTTTTGAAAGATCGATGTGAATAGCAAGGGCGGTCTGCATGACCGGACCTGCTTTGAGCCTGCACCTGCAGACTGGCGGAGGAATACAGGAAAATACCATTGCCATATTGGTCAAACTGACTGTTCTTTAGGGCCTTCACGAGCAGACCGAAAAATCTCCCCACTTCTGGAGAATTACATCTTGTTTGGATGTTTTGGATCTTTTCTCTTCGTTATTGTATTGTATTGAATTGGCGTATAACATCCTTAGTTCTTTAGTAAACCCGTAATGGCTAAGAAAGTAATCATCATAAATATCATTAGGCAGGACAACTTTACCTTTCATCATTTTTGGATCACTAAAATAAAATACTAGACAAGAAAGGAGCCAATGTAATTGACTTGACCCACCCTTGAGAGCTGCTGCCCTGGTGTCAAAATCAGAAAGAATTATATTTATTTACATTACTACTTTACCGAACCTTTCCATATCCTGCGCGGGATATAAGTTACAAGCCATTTTCTCCCCATAAATGTTTACTTTGAAATATTGAACAATAGTGCACTTAGGCTGCTTTGCATATTGCTTTCCAGTTATCTATATGAGTGCACCAATCTGTATATATATATTTGTGTGTGTAATTGAATGAATGTTTGTGTATCTATTTATTTCCATGTGTGTATCCTTCGTTAACTTGATCAATAAGTATTCGGACTGTCGTAGTAAATAAGCTAAAGCACGCAGTGTCAGCTCGCTTGGCACAGATTAACCTTAAATTCCGCTCTATATGTGCATCAAGTATTAATGTTCGAGCTCACTTCCGCTGTTTACAGCAGTGCTTTAAAGGAAGGTGTGTAGCGTGTGTTCGTTGCATTGACCATGACAGAGAAAGTTGAGCAGAGAATCTACATCAAATTTTGCCAAAATTTTGCCGATACCTACTCAGAGGCCTACGCAAAGTGTTCAACATGTTTCCATCGTACTCGACAGAATCAAGGAGATTTTGTACAACTGAAACCCGGGTGTATTTTTGGTCAGCTGAAAGAAATTTTGGCACAAACTTGGCAGACACGCGTCTCATACCCAACTCTTCAGTGATAATGAACTGAACTGAACCAATCTACACATCTGATAACTCACAGATGGTGATTCGATGGTTTCCCCTCACAGCTGCATGCACATTTGGGATGTTTTTCTCGGTTCTGCTAGTTGCGTGTCTCCCAGAAATTTCGTCACTATCGACATTCTTTCGGTCATCATGGAGACATCTAAGCCACTCGTATACTTGTGTGCGGCTCATACACTCTTCTCCGTACACTTTCTACAGCTTTACATAGGCGTCTGAGTAGGTATCACAATCACAACTTTGTCATGGTCACTGCGACGATCACACGTTACACACCTTCCTTCCAAGCACTGCTGTAAATAGCGGAAGGGAACTACAACGTCAAAATGTAGTGCACATGCAGAGCAGAGGTGAAGGTCAATCTGTATCGAGCGGTTTTACTCTACGTGCTTCAACTTCGTTACTATGGCAAGTGTCCGGATACTTATTGATCAGATCTCGAATACATCTTTGTAGAAAACTGCAAAACGAAAAAAAAAGGTGCTTTGCAAACGATGTTTCTTGTATCGGTTTAGATATTCCTTCATCACTCTCACAATAAAGAAAGTAAATAGATTAAAGTTACCATTATGCCGATTATGCTGTGACATTTGTTTCCAGCTGCGAAACTGGAAACAAGTGCTTACGACTGAGAATTGAAACCCTGTAACAAAGTCAAGCTCGATCGACGAAATCTTCAGCTGAATATCGTACCTATCTGCGTGTGTGCGTGTTTATGTCTGCTCAGGGATATGCGCCGATAGTAATATGTGTTTGTATAGTAGTCATTCATACACAAGTTATTTTCTATGGTTACGTAAACGTATGCTGATTGTAAAGTGAGACTTCTACTAAAAAAGAAATAACTTCTTTTAAGTACCTGTTAAGAAAGCAGTATAAAGTTACTAAGAAATTTTTCATCAGACAATGTAATCTCTTCTTTATCTACCCTATTCTTAAAGCTTTTTTTGTTACTAGAATTCCCGAGTCAAGCACTTTTCCTACTACCTTCTCCCACCTGGCTTCAGGGTTTTAGGCTGAATACGTTATGTTGTGAATATCGCAGGTGGGGTAGATTTGATGAATGCTATTTTTCGTTCAGTGAACCCTTGCTTTTACAGAAGAAATTTCATCTACCAATAACGTGATTTTTGAGGGTTCGTTTCTTCTAACAGTCTATTTTTAAATTATGTGGCACAAGCATATTCATAAATTTCGCCCAATGTCACTCAAAAACTATCCTGTCATCCGTCTGAAGTTTGATTAGAAGTTTGATTAAAGTTTAATGACATTTCTCTATTTTCCTTTCTTCTTTCTTTTATTTCAAAATTTATTTATAGCTTTTCTTTAGGGCAAACCCTTCCTCTATCACCTGTTTTAGATACATATGTTATGCGTGTTTTGTATCAAGTCTAGAATCGGTTCTCAGTTCACACATAGCTGCTGTTACTTAGCTTAAGCTAGCTAGAATCAAGTAGATGTGTATTCAACGGTGTTTTGGCGAGGACTTAAATTTATTTATTTATTTTGCCTACTATGTCCTTATTTCGGATAAAAAGTCCTTAATGAAAGGAATATATCTAACTACTATTTCAAATAAATCTGATAACCGCGCAGAAGCGTCTTCAGTGGCTCTATTTCTGCTAAGCTTAAGTTTTAAGGGTTTTATTCTTCTTTGAACCATGGTCCACATCTCATTCATCACCAAATATTGCAAAGGATTATTAGATATGATCTGAGAGGATTCTCAACAACTGTAGTAATAGTAAATATACATTTTATGAACCTTGAAGCGTAGTAATGATATTCTGTGGTGTAATGTAATGTCGTTTAGTGTATGGCATTCCACAGAACAAAGATTGCATGGTAGAAATTATGTATTAAAATGAGTTGTACTAAGGAAGAACTGCACATATTGATTTCTTGGAGCCTATGACAACTGGTGCTGTTAATGTTGTGTTTAAATATCTGTACATTGATACAACCAGGAAGAACTTTGTACAAGAAGATAAGTTTAGAATTTTGGCATCCTTGGTAGGTTGGATTAGAATAAGTGCTAAGGAGGTCTCGAGTAGTGGAAAAGTCTCAGTAAGAGGGATGCGTGAAAGTGAGAGGAAATGGTCAGGTCGGATTGGATAAAGGTAGTGGGTAGTTTCTTAGTCCTAGAAGATAGAGACACATTGCGGTATCCGTAAAATCTACAGTGTGTATGTGGGTTAGTATTTGAAAGGTATTATTGAATGAGCTTTTATCGACCAAATTATTTTCTTTCGGATATAATCTATAATTTGTATGTGTGTTGCAGCAGCCCTATTCCAGTTGTGAGAGCATTTTAATGTCAGTCTCACTTGAGCTTGCTAGAAACTTGGAAACTGAAGTTCGGAGCCGAACTATGTGTTTGCTCTGAAGTAAAAGTTTAGGTTTTGTAATGCAATTTTTTCTACGCTATGAATAACGAACCTCGCCAAAATAGACGATCGATTGTAACTATGAAAGCTGAAAGACAAATGCTGCTCATAGGTAGGTAGCTTAACAAGGATATTCTCGCATTATACTCGGAGCAAAAAAATACTCCACTATCGACTACAATGACTACTAGCTTTCAATTAAGATCATGGTAGAACCACAATGGTGCAGACTGCTGCTTCTACGTGCAGATTTTCTAGACCACACCTAAAGAAAAACCACCCGCCGACTGACATGAAGTTACTCACTAACACATTTTATTCATTGGTTCATAAATAGGCATTCTACTGTCTCTAATATTCCTACCAGTACTTTAGTATTATTTTCTCGCCAGAGGTGACTAGTCTCGTGACACTTTCCATCCAGACTTTTTCCTTTCTACTTCTCTAGTGGACCCATTTTCAAAGATCCGCGCTAACCATTTTCTTCATTCCGTCCTGATATCGACTCTGTCTGGAATTCTTTCCTTCATCACATGTCGCTCTGCAGCGGTGGTGTTTGAGATGTTCAAGAGTGACATAAACTGCATCGTTCTTGGAAAGGTTGCAAAGACCAAAAGCACAGTTACCTTTCTTTAATCATCTCAATAAAAGCAGTTTTTGTTTATGGCGTAGCTGTGTTCGTGGTGGTGAGGAAAAGAAATAATCGGATAGCGGTTTATTCAATATGGTAGTGAATGGGAAGAAGAGGCTGCTGAGAGAACCAACACTGTTGAGCTGTAGTGATGGTTAGTTTCCCAATGTTAGCGGAAATCTTTTTAGCAAAGATTGAACGTTAGCAAAGATTGAACGTTAGCAAAGATTGAACGTTAGCAGACTGAACGTTATAAGATAGGTCTTTCAAACTGTAAAATACATAAGGTGTCTTTGCGTTTCGGATGGTAGTGGTAGAAGTAATACTACCCACCCCTACACAGATAGGGAAGGTGGAATGTTCTCCATGTTGTAGATCTTATTCTACACCAAAAGAATTCTGGAAAGGACATTCTATTGCAACATATTAATCATCTCATACTGGGACCCCATCACAAGAGGGCTGATTCACGAAACCATCGTGCATAACATAGGAGACCCGCGAAGGAAAGAAAACTGCGGTGATATAGATATATAACAAGATCTAGTGATCATTCACCAAGGAAATGCACAAGAGCAAGAAATGGGAAGCTGGCAGAGGAAGTGAGGTGAAGACATCATCAAGAAATACACACTCAAATCATTAACACGAGCTTCGACAAACTGTCGAGAGAGACGGAATGAAATTAGTTTACAGTACGCGACGATGCCTCTACCGATCCATAGAAATTGAGGATCTACACGCAAACACACACACATACGCATACACGCGCACACACAAACTGTCTCCAAAAATATTTACACAGATTGGAGTGTTAATTAAAATACATTTCAATTTCAAATTTTAATAGAATTGACAGAAAGAATTCATCATTTTTATGAAAACCTGTTTTTAAACTAATTACGTTCTGATGGTGACACTGTTGATAATGTGAAGCAATAGAATCGCAAACATCATGAAATATTTTGTTCGGCATTTGAGCGCATTTTCATAGACTGACTGTTTTTAGTTCGTGGCCTGATGCCGGTCTTGTACCGTAAATTTTTAAATATCCCCATAAAAAAAAGGTTTGGAAGTATGAGGCTTGGTGAATGCAGAATGTATTCTACTGAACTTCTTGGTCTAATCCACCTTTTTGGCAGCATTTCATCAAGCTGAGCACTTGTTTTAATATGGTAGTGCGGGTTTACGCCATCTTGCGGAAAATAAAGCTCTGCAATTTCGAAGCCCTTAGGAATGGTTGGTGTGATATATTATTGCAGCAATTCAAGTAAATGCGATCGCTCACAGTACAGTAAATACGACCCAATTAATCGTTCTGGTGACAAACCGTAACTATTGGTAAATTAACTGATGTTCCTCCGTAATGTGCAGATTATAAAGTTCCACTAGAGGGTGCAACTGTGATGGTCAACTGGACCATTTAATTAAATGTAACCTCATCACTGAAAATAAATTTTGTTAGAGAGTGTCCGTATCTTGTAATGTATAACTCGTAAAACTCAACTCTTTATACTGAATCATCTTCATGAGAGCACGGACTATTCTTGGAATGTAACGGTTCCGATAGCTCTGCAAAATTCAAGAGACGCTTGCTTTTGAAATTCCTACCTCAAGACAGAAGATGCTTTTCAACGTGCTTTTATTTATACGATTTTCCATTCCATGTTTGAAATGTTCTGTCTGTCTGTCTGTCTGTCTGTCTGTCTCTCTCTCTCTCACACACACACATATACACACACACACATACACACACACACACGCACACACTCCAGGTTTCGTTTCGTTCTGAAGTCGCACACTTCGTTAATTTCCGTAAAAAATTTTTATTTATTTTCTTTTTCCACGACGTGTTCAGCTCCTGTATTTGTAGTAAGTCACACACGCACAGGTTTGGTTTTGTATGTACGTTTGTATATGTATGTGCGTATGCATATGTGCATGCCTGTGAGTATTTAGAGAGTGTGTAGACGTGTCTGTGTGTGTGTACGTATGTATGTACATGTGAACGTATGTTTGTGTAATGATATGTGTCAGTTCAAGTTGTATACATGACTGTTACCTTGTTAAGCTTGTATATATACACACATATACATTTATGTAGACACACACACACAAACATATATATATATATATATTATATATATATATATATATATATGTGTGTGTGTGTGCGTTTGTCCCTCTCACCACCGTCTAACGGTGAATGGATACAACGTCCTAGATACATATATGCACATATAACCTTATGCTATATACAAGTACACATAATCATATAGACACACATACAAACAAATATACGTATAATCTTAAAGTATACACACATATACGCTTATCCATCTCTACATACATATATACATACATACATATACATACTCATACATACATACATATATATACATATATATATACATATATATATATATATATATATATATATAATATTATATATATATATATATAATATATATATATATATATATATTATATATATATATATGTATGCATACATACACACAGACATATGATTGATTGATTGATTGATTCTAGTTTCAGCTTATGAGCTGTGGCCATGCTGGGGCACCGCCATTTGGTGTTGCTACTTGGTTTCACTTCATGAAGGCTTTCTAGCAACTGCCATTTGGTGCATGAGAGAGTTCGATGCAGCTGCCCTCATCTGCCCCTCCTGCCGTGAAGTTGGTTCATCTGGGACACC
The DNA here is from genome assembly GCF_006345805.1 of Octopus sinensis. Lineage (NCBI taxonomy): Eukaryota > Metazoa > Mollusca > Cephalopoda > Octopoda > Octopodidae > Octopus > Octopus sinensis. Next base: position 3,624,827 of record NC_043016.1, on the reverse strand, counting down.
TGACAGGAAGAGATCCAGCTTCATTTTAAAGACATCTGTATCCACCCCATGCAGGTCTCTCAGGTTCTTCGGGAGGATATTGAAGAGCTGTGGGCCTCAGAAGCCCAGGCTATCACAGAATCTTATCCTACATCTTGATGGCAGGTTTGGAGTCCTAGGCACCACGCAGTGGCGCCCAGTTCTGGCATTTGCGTAACTCTCGATGCCAAAGTTCAGGACACTTCCCTCTAGGATCTTCCAGATGTATATTATGGCATATCTTTCCCGCCTACGCTCCAGGGAATATAATTTTAATCTCTTGAGTCTTTCCCAGTAGCTTACATTCTGCATAGAGGCTATCTTCTTCGTGTAGCTTCGTTGGATCGCCTCAAGTTCTGTGATCAACTTGACACTGGATGGTGACCATAGCTGAGAGCAATAGTCAAAGTGGCTTAGGACAAGTGTCTTCCAGAGGACCATCATGGTTTCTTGTTCTCTTTCTAAAGGTTCTAAGAATCCATTCAGCCAGCCGTCTGCATTTCATTGTCAGTTTAGCAACATGTACATGAAAGGTCGCGTCATCACTCATGTGAATACCCAGGTCACGCACTGATTTTGCCTCTGGGATTGCAATCCCTCCGGGTCCAGTGTATTCCTTGGGTATTGCATTCAGTTTTGCATGCTGATAGTATAAAGCTTGAAACTTTTCAGCATTGAACTGCATGCTATTCTTTTCAGCCCACTTGTATATTTCGTCCAGCTCATATTGCAGGTGCTTAGTGTCTTCAGGGTTCTGTATTGCCTGTGAAACTTTTGTATCATCTGCATAACTTGTGATCGTGGCTCTCCGCGTGGCTGAGGGCATGTCTGAGAGGGCCATTATGAACAGTAGTGGTCCCAAAACAGTGCCCTGTGGAACACCGCTCACTATTTGCGTGCTAATGGAAGTGGCCCCATTGGCTACTACCACCTGACTTCTATTCTTCAGAAAGTCGTGAAGCCATTCTCCTAGTTTTCCAACTATGCCAAGATCACGCAGTTTGTGACATATCATTCCATGATCGACTTTATCGAAGGGCTTTGCGAAGTCGAGATATATGACTTTCACATTTGAGTAGTTGAGCAGTTGTTTCAGCACCCAGTCATAGTGCTGCAGGAGCTGAGTTAAGCAGCTTCTTCCTGGTCGGAAACCATGTTGGGTGTCAGGCAGCAAGTCATTCTCTTCAAGGAAGGTGATTCGTTTCCTTCTGACTATTCGTTCCATGACCTTGCTGATGTGTGAGGTCAGAGAGATAGGTCTGTAGTTCTTGGCCTCCGCTCTGCTACCTCCTTTATGAATAGGGCATATTTTACCTTCCTTCAGTTTTCTTGGAAGTTTGCCAGCTGCAAGGAAGCTCTGAAAGAGGAACTGCAGTGGTCTTGCTAAGACTCTCTTACATACTTTTAGAGGAGGATTGCCGGGAATCCATCGGGGCCAATAGCTGAGTCTATTTTCATTTCATCTATAGCCTTATTACATCATCGTCTTCCTTTATATCGATGTAATTTATCGTCGCCACCTCTGATTCTATATCTGCAGTGGTAAAGAAGTCAGTTGGATTGCTGATTTGGAAATGCCCAAGGGGTGGAGTGAAAACACTCTTGAATTGTTCATTCAGTATTTCACTTACCCTCATTGGTTTTCCTGTGAGTGTGCCATCCTTTTCAAGGAGTGGCCCTATCCTACAGTGCACCGTAGCTGTCTCTTTGGCATACCTGTAGAAAGCTCTGGGGTTAGTTTTTATGTTGTCTATAGCCCAGGCTTCTTTGTCTGCTCTTTCCATCTCATGGGAGAGTTGCAGACATTTTTCGATTTCCAACAGTTTTATTTTCAGGCGGGACTTTTCACTGCTTTCAATCTGTTTGTTTAGGCGATTTGAATATATGTATATACATATATATATACATATATATACATATCTATGACACTCTTTTCAAGAACAACGGTTAAAATTCAAACTTGCTTTATTTTATTCTATTTATTCTTATTTTTATTATTACATGCATACATATATAATACATATATATTTATACATACTCATATATGCATGCATGTACATACTTATACACTAACATACAAAACACACAACACATACACACACGTATACACATATACATCTACACATACGTACATACATATCAAACAATGTACACTCGTACGGTTATATATAACTGCATATATGTATTTTAGTACCATGCATTTCAACATGTATGCATGGATTACTACATGTAAATGAGAGAGAGGGGTGGTTATAGAATGGTACTCCCGGGTGGAATCTGGATGTTACCCCATTCGGATTTTCGGTTGAGAGTGGGTTTGTATTCTTGTATACAGACAGCTTCAGTGACCTGTCTCAGCATTGCATCAGTGGGATGTGTGGATAAGATGTTGAACTTAAGTGCCTAGCGACCCGTAACATCCACTTAGCAATGTACTCTCGATACGTTGACGACGTTAACCTTGTCCTGAAATGTAATAATAATACAGACACAGAGATAGACTCTCTACTAAATGAAGAACAGGTGATGACAGCTATACAACACATAGCTGACTCTATTCATAGCAGTATAAAAGTTACCGTGGACTACCCCTCTAAACACCCCAGTAATAGATTACCTGTCCTAGATACTGAGCTGTGGATGGAAAATACTATGGTTAACGGAACTGTTAAACCCTGTATACCCCACTCACACTATTGTAAACCTATGGCTAATCCACTGGTAATCCGTAGTGACTCAGCGATGTCGAGTACTACCAAGCTCAACATCCTGGTGGCAGACTTAGAGTAATGAGGAATGTATCTCCACTATGCCAACCACAAGAACGACAACAACGCATCCAGCACTTCATATTCCGAATGCAACGCTCCGGATACACACAATATTACAGAATCAGAGTGTACAAAGGAGCGAAAACAAGATTCGAACGGATTCTAAGTGATGACGAAAACGGTATATGCTCTCCTGTACCACAAGTTCTGGAATAGGTTAGAGAGAGACACCAACAAGAGAAATAAAACCAATACTTGGTATGATAACAAGAAATTTCACTGTGTAATGTTTGTTGACGCCACACCTAAGAACGAATTGTGTAAGGCATTCAAGAAAATCCTGCACACAACTGGCCTTAAGATCAAGGTTGTAGAAAAGACAGGTAGGACTATCAAATCTGTACTATGTAGATCATATCCATTTGATAGATTCAGATGTCAAAATAATTGTGCAGTATGTTCTACAAAGCCACATGTGAACTGCAAAACCAAGAGCACTGTATACCAAATTAAGTGCAAAGAATGAGCTTGCGCGACTAACCCAGAGTCATACATAGGTGAGACTTCTAGGAGTATCAATGATAGGTTCAAAGAACACCTGGACAACTACATTGAGAATAAACTAGACTCCATATTCTATCAGCATGCTGTAGACTGCCACAAGGGCTCCTTAGGGAGACTTAAGTTCAACATCTTATCCACACATCCCACTGATGCAATGCTGAGACAGGTCACGGAAGCTGTCTGTATACAAGAATACAAACCCACTCTCAACCGAAAATCCGAATGGGGTAACATCCATATTCCACCCGGGAGTACCATTGTATAACCACCACCCCTTCTCTCTCTCATTTACATGTAGTAATCCATGCATACATGTTGAACTGCATGGTACTAAAATACATATATGCAGTTATATATAACCGTACGAGTGTACATTGATTGATATGTATGTACGTATGTGTAGATGTATATGTGTGTATACGTGTGTGTATGCGTTGTGTGTTTTGTATGTTAGTGCATAAGTATGTACATGCATGCATATATGAGTATGTGCAAATATATATATATGTATATGTATTATATATGTATGCATGTAATAATAAAAAAAAGCATAAATGGAATAAAATAAAGCAAGTTTGAATTTCAACCGTTGTTCTTGAAAAGTGTCATAGATATGTATATATATGTATATATAAGTATATGTCTGTGTGTATGTATGCATATATATATATATATGTATATATATATATATATATATATATATATATATAATATATATATATATATATATATATATATATATATATATATATATATTATGTATATATATGTGTATATGCATGTATAAATATATATATATGTATATATATCTGTGTATGTATGTGTGTATATGTATATGTATATGTACGTAGAAATGGATGAGCATATATGTGTGAATACTTTAAGATTATACGTATATTTGTTTGTATGTGTGTCTATATGATTGTGTGTACTTGTATATATGTATAAGGTTATATGTGCATATATGTATCTAGGACGTTGTATCCATTCACCGTTAGACGCTGGTGAGAGACACACACATACATATATATATATATATATATATATATGTGTGTGTGTGTGACTACATAAATGTATATGTGTGTATATATACAAGCTTTAACAAGGTAACAGTCATGTATACAACTTCAACTGACACATATCATTACATAAACATACGTTCACATATACATACACATGTATACACACACAGACACGTCTACACACTCTCCTAAATACTCACAGGCATGCACAAATGCATACGCACATACATGTACACACATACATAGATAAATACGTACATACATACATACATACACAGACACATACATACATACATACATACACACATACATACACACATACATACATACACACACACATACATACATACATACATACATACATACATACATACATACATACATACATACATACATACATACAAACATACATGCATACACACACAAACACATACATACGTACATATATATATGATGAACTAACTGTTACTTTCTCAGATGCAGCACGAAGTTTTGTCAGTGAAGAGGTCGCGGTCTGAAAGCGACGAAAATATTTTGACAAATCGAATTTAAATGTTGAAGTGAATCTAACGGTTTTTGTGTTTCTTAAATGGCTTATAAACACATTCCACGCTGCAATTGTTTTCGTTCCAGCACACGATCTCAGATCAGGTCACTCGCTATGCAAGTACATCTCCGTAATATACATATATATATATATGCAGGCATAACTTACATATATTCAACCACACACACAATTAAAAGCGTGTGTAATCAAAGACAATTTCAAGGGTAGTTATTACATAAAATCTAGGATAAAAGCTGAACAAAATCTTCGTGAATGACCGATTATTTACTTAATTGTGTTGCAATGGAAGTAGTAAAGATATAATCACAATCTCAAAGATATTTAAGATATCATCCCTGTATTTATATCTGAAGTATCGGAGGAATGGAGATATAAACAAGGGAGAGAAACCAAGAGGATCCAGTAGTGTTTCGAATTTTCCGCCCGTTAATCTCAGGCAGCTACATAGCTTTCAAGTTGTTCAACGTATTCCTCCAGTTAATAGGGCGACTGCATGAAACGAACTCAAATACGTTTCTTTCTCTTCTTGAAGGCCTAACGCTTGAATCGGAACATATTTAATCGATATTTGTCGCAGTTATTCTTTATTCAAGTTTCATTGCATTTAAAAAACGTATTAATTTGTTGTATTTTGATTCTATCCACTTTCACACTGTATATTTTCTTTCATTTATCTCAGCATTCTTCGTTTTTACTATACGTAAAACACGAAAATGCTTCATTTCAGGAACATATACATATGACTACTACAACAGCTCAAGCCCAATTTCCAAGCGTCTGCATGGATTAGGATCATATTCAAACCTGTGATGTACAAACCTAGTGATTTACACTAGATTATTGTACAACATCTACTTTCAGCTGTTATTGCAGCTATTGGGTTACAGAGAAGCAGTGTCTACAGATGCGGAGGATATCACTGGTATGTTATCGGATTCTTTATAGAGAGATGTAGTCAACATCATATTTGGGAAATGCAAGGTGTGTAGAGGAGTTCAAGAAAGTCCTTGCCAGTCAGTGGCGATTTCTGCTGAATGTCCAATAGGGATATTCACGATCTAGTTTGCACCGGATCTCCAGGTAAATATGAACAAGGAAGTGGTTTCAAGCAGGGTGGCAAATCTCTCATAAATAGGCTGTGAGAAGTTGTGTCTGAAATTTTGGACGTAAGTTGATAATACCTACATTCTCTCGGTGATTTACTACCGTTTGGCTGTCACACCTTGACGAACGAACTATCTGATCAGAGTGGAACGTATGCTTTTCCTCTTCCTACAAAACTGATAGATGTTACTGGTCAAGAAGTCCACCTGCAGTAAACATCCTTTCTGTAGCGATCTCGCGATGCGCACTGATATTGATATAATTGCAGAAACACGTGCCGCGGCGACGGAAACGAAAGTGAAATAGAATGGGAGACTTTCCTGCGACACACCCCTTTTCGCAGCTCGTCGATCCGGCCAAGCTGCAATCATGGTCCAAGCTTAGATGGTGGCCCTAATCCTCAGCGTTCAGATTGTTACCCTACTCCCTTTCTTTTACACATCAATGGTCTACGTACCATCACATTCAACAACACTGACTTAATGTAAGTTACATAACACTTCAATTCTCCATAATTCCACCTCTACCCAGCTAATTATTCATTATCCACAAACAGCCTACATATTAGACAACATAAACGGAGGATTTGAGAGGATGCTCCACTAGGGTTGTGTCGACCTTGTCTTCGTTAACAGCAACAATTTCAAATGTCAAGAACTATAGCCGGTCGAAACACCACCTATGTTTAGGGTATTTCTTGTTATAAAGTTATGGATATAATTATCAGTGTAATATTCGACAAGTAACAGTATAATTTTATCAGTAGGTGCAATTCAGATTATCGAACAATTGGAATATTGGTTAGAAAAAATAAATAAAGCGTCCGTGAGTCCATTATATGATATTTTTTTTAATTTACACACACACGCACGCACGCACAAACACACACACACACACAAACACACACAAACACACACACACACATATCTATAAGTTTAACTGCATGTTTTGTTTTTCAGTTTCAGCTCTTGAGCTGTGGCCATGCTGGGGCACCGCCATTGTGGTGAAAGAGTACAGCAGGGATCACCACCCCCTGCCGGAGCCTCGTAGAGCTTTTAGGTGTTTTCGCTCAATAAACACACACAACGCCCGGTCTGAGAATCGAAACCGCGATCCTGCGACCGCGAGTCCGCTGCCCTAACCACTAGGCCATTGCGCCTCCACGGCATGTCTGTATGTATGTAAGCACGTATGTATGTATGCACATGATGATGCAATGTTCAATGAAGAAACGGCACTCTTCTGAAAAGAAGTTGCATTCAACATGTATGTATGTATGTATGCATGCATGTGTATATTTATGTATATACAGAGAGAGGAAGAGATAGAGAGAGAGAGAGAGAGAGAGAGAGAGAGAAAGCGGTCTCTACATTTACGTTTTTAAGATTGTAAGTATATATCAACTGTGGTTGTGATATCTATGTGTATATGTGTGTTGTATATATATATATATATATATATATATATGCCTTCTTATGTAAGTGTTGTTTCTTAGTATATGTATATGTTATTCTGAGTGTGTACGCTCACTTCTTTCTCAACCAAGTCACTAAAAGTACTAAATGTTAGGTGTTATTGGTACATAAAAAAAACCAGGTTAATTAATAGCTTCAAATAACCACGTGTATGTATCTATGTGTTTGTGTATCTACGTGTACATGCGTATCTCTAAATATGTGTTAGTATGCATGTATATATATATATATATTATATATACATATATTGAGAGAGAGAGAGAGAGAGAGAGAGAGAGCGAAAGAGAGCGCTTCCTTTGTTTCTTATTCGTCGAATTTCTCTGTTATCTATTTATTATTCTACTTATACATTCTGATCTGTTTTTGTTTTTCTTTTCGTTCTATGGTGACAGCTGGTGGTGTGGGACAGGAGTGTGGGTGACAGGCGATGTTTTAACTATTTATTTTTTCTAACCTTTTTTGTAGTTATCTGTTTATATTTGTTGTTATGCTTTTTTTTTAGTGTTTTCTATTCCGTTTGTTTTTCTATCTCTTACGGCAAACAAATAAACGTGGCGAAATGGTGGTGGTGGTGGTGACTGAAGAAAAGGGTATGGAATTGTATACTGAAAAAGAATACTGTTAATTGACTCCAGTTCTTCACATCGACTTTCAATGTTATTTATTTAAAACTTGCTATTAGTTTCTCTTGGAATGTCTTTTTTAGCAATACATCAAACTGCTTTCTATTGTCTGTAATAGCGAGTGCTCAGAAACACTGCCAGCTGCTGTTCGAATTCCTCTGTGATTGATCGCTCCACATTTGAGCCCGTACAAACGAAATCATCGCTGACTAATGGCTTGGAATATGACACGTATTTGCTTTACTGACATTTTTACCCGTCTCTGTTCGTGTGCCGGAGTTCAATACTTGTCAGATCAAATTTCATTTCGTAGGTTTTGTATCCGATTCTTAAGAACCTGTATAACAGTATTTGCTTATCTGTTTTGCTCTAAATTCTTATGCTGTCAGTCCTGGTCATGTATGACTCTTCAAAGAAGACATGACCGTTATGTCTTTCCTTCAGATATAGTGTATCTAAGATTATATTAATCATTAGGTCATTCCTATTTTTAAAGCACGAAGTATGATTTAAGGTGGGGGTTTGATGCAATATTTTGCAGACCGTTCGCTCTAAATGCCACCCCTATTCTATAGCTCTAGAATAGTTCTACAAACCGAATTTCGGGAACACTTGTTTTATTGTTATCTATGTTTCTACTCATAGCCTTGTTACAACTGCTTCAGTATGCATATAACAAAGAAATCCTTCCTAACGAGATGAGGCATTTAGTAGATGTTTCGAATAAATTTGTATTTGTATTTGTAAAAGATAATGCAATACTGGATGGGATGAAGCAAAAACTTAGACAGGAACTAATATAGAAAGGAAACACACATGCACAGGCACAAACATGCGCACACACAGACACACATTCATGTATATATGCCTATACATAGACGGATATGCACTCATGCACGCACAATCACGGAAGTACATATTCTGTAGAATAGTTTGTTTGTTTTTAGTAAGGATATGAACTTTGAAAGCGTTTGCCGAACGATGAAGATACTGACGAGCACTGTGAGACTACAATCCTGAATTTACTCCGGTGCTGTGCGCTCTCTGGAAGAGTTTATGGAAGCAGACCGATCTTAAGTATAGCTAAAATATGGATAGGAAGAGAAACTCTCATAACCACAAGGGATAATATTAATGCCTGACTAACTTTACATGAGTGTAATCTGTTTCTGTACACATTTTAACAATTTGCCCCATGGTGGTCGAAGGATTCTCGTGACAAATACACAAAATGAACTTCTGGATTCTTATATTATATAAGCAGGAGACATCTTTTTACTTCACCACCTCTTTTGTACCAAATTTGTCTCGTTAGAATATTTTAACTAATCGTGGTTCTACATCTCGAAAGAACAACGTTTTATTGAATACATTTGTGAAATAATTTACTTATTATACTCACTTCAGATTTTTGCATTTTGACAATTTTTTAATAGAATTTCCAAATTCGACTTACAAGGAAACACTAAGGATTCGCAACTTTTGCTGGCGTATCAGTAGCAGAATCACATGATCTTAACTATTTTTGTTCGTAGGTTTTCCATTTCGGAAGCATTAAGTTTAATAATCATGCAGTTATTCATAAGATTCATTAAGAGTCTGAACATGGATAAAGTCCCTCATACCAAAACCCTTTTAGCTTTCAAATGTGCTAAATGGGATTCGATCAACTGATTCATTTCAGACAAAATATGTCGCTCGCTACTCTGAAGAAATTAGCTGTATTTTTGGAATGTTTATGAAAAATAGCAATATAAAATGTTTATAAAAGGGCTCTTGTTTACTGCAAACGCTGAATTTACCTCAGCAAATAACCGAGTTGCATAAATTTTCTAAGGTATGCATTTTGAAAATTATATTTGGACCTGGCTTAGCGTTGTCTCGTCGTAACTTTATACACCCACGAGAAGATGTTGGCGTGAATAATTGTTGTTTCCTATTAATGCTGAGGAAAATTTAATTTGAAGACAAATTTCTGCAAAGCTTCTCTTCAAAAACTCAGAGATAATATGCTTAGTCCGGTTCAGGAGAAAACGTGTGATCAAAGGTGCCATAACAAGACCTATCTCGTCCTTGAAAGGCAAATTGTGAACTTCATCCGTCTACCGGTTTAACGCCAACAATTCATCTTTAGATGCCTTGAATGGATTTCTGTTGCTCATATTCAAGCCAAGCCAGGTCTCCGGACTGAGGATAACCATTCTTCATCAGCTCAGAAGGACCTAAGCTCTGATCTTCGAACCATTACTGTGACATAAATTTCTGGACTTCATTACTTTATATTTCTTTTCATAATACACAGAAATAAGTTAAGAAAGTGACTGAAACTATACTTCTTCCTTGTATCCATCAATTATTTACTTGCTCTCACACCAACATAATTAATTTGTATGCAGATGACATAACCCTTCTTTCCCCATAACCTTCCCCTATCATGCGTTATCTACTCGCAAACTTGATGCTATTTCACTATTAACATGCTTAGTTCAAGTATAGAGACTACAGTTGCTGTGCATAGAACAACATTCAAATTCAGATTATTCTCCTATAAATTGAATTAAATTTTAATTCGTTCAGCTGGACAACTAGTCTCATCGATCTAGCTTATCATCAATTAATTTTGCTTCTTAAATAAAGGAAAACCTTTGGGCTAACAAATGCAATGTTAGCTAAAACAAGAATCGGGTTTCCTACCCTGATGACTGAGGCTGGATCTTTTACATCCTGATGACGGAGACTCTATTTATCCAATGTTTATTTGCTTTTAATACGGCCTGTCTATTGTGGTGAACTATATCTACCGACATGGTGATAGACCTCCGAGCCCCCTGAAACAGTTCTTGGACTTCTAACAACTTACTTCTTCCCCTTTAACTTTTTCTGTAGTTTAAACTGTGTGTAAGATTGATCTATTATATAAATATCTACAGGCGTCCTCAAAATTATTCATGTCCTTGTTAATTTTTGTGATGCATTTTGTCAAGTTTGCTTATGAGTTATATATGACCAACTAGTGAAAGATTAACAACAATGCACAATTCAAGAATGTATTTTATTTATGGATTTTCAAAAAATGCCATGTTCAAAATTACACATACTCTAGATTAATTGAGTCCAATATCTTTCTTTAATAGTCAATAGCACAGCCTTTGCCTCATATTACTGCTTCTAGACGATTCTTGCACATGTCCACAAGCTTTCTGTATGTCTGCTGTGGTATGATGGCCCACTCTGCCTTGGTGAAAGCTGTCAAGCTGGGTCATGTATAAGTAAAAGATAAGTGTTCTGGTCATGTTCAGTTTCTGATCATCATAGCCAAGAAGAAGGAAACCAGTGAAAGTCTACGTCGGCGACTTTTGACTGCCCACATTGAAGGAAAGGATTACAAGATCATTTCAAAGCAGTATAATGTCCCCGTAGCCATCGTTCAGAGAATAATCAACAACCACAAGAGGTTCGACACTGTTAAAACCTTCAGTGGGCGAGGCAGGAAGCGTAAGGTGTCTCCCAAATTTGCCAGGAAAATCTGCCGAGAGGTCAACCACAACCCCCGGACTAAAATCAAGCCCTTAATTGAAACGCTTGACTAGGCAGGGACGAAGGTGTCAT
>NC_043016.1:3568073-3608073 GCF_006345805.1 Octopus sinensis | reverse complement strand
AAGGATGAAAATCCTCGGCGGAATTTGAACTCAGAACGTAAAAGACAGACGAAATACCGCTAAGCATTTCGCCCGGCGCTCTAACGTTTCTGCCAGCTCGCCGCCTTAAATACATTTCTATGATCAAGCTGCAAGTTTCCTGCAGTGTTTATTTACTCAAGCAGAACACATCGTTGTATGCCAAAGGTTGTTCGGCACATACGAAAACACCTTCTTTCCATCCGCCTGTTCATCTGCGACTATACCGATAGGTACGCCACGTTTTTGTAAACTGTTGCTGCTTATTTCTAAAATGCTTTAAGTTTGTATGTACATACATAAATACATATGTATTCATGTATGAACATGCAAACTTAAGGCATTTCTCTTAATTTTTAGTTTCCTAGTGTCAAGTTTGTAAACAAGATGAAATTGTTATCGTCTCCTTTGTAAGTGTTTATTGTTTGAATCGTAAGAACATTTAATAAATTTTGAAGATTCCACATATCGCAGCCATTTGTAGCTTATGAATTAAGGAGCTACATTCTTTCGGCACAAATCCTAATTCAGTTATATTATGGTCCAGGCGTCTTGGTACATAACCTGTAGTTATGTACCAGCCTGTAGTTCCAACAATATGATTATATGTGCGTATTTGTATGTGTGCATACTTTTCTGTATGAATGTATATGCATCTGTGTTTGTATGTATGTTTGAATGCATATATGTATGTACGAATTATATCCATCTGTGTTTGTATATATGCGCTTGTGCATAAGCATATATTAAAAAATCCCTGTCTTGTGATCAGCAGCTCTTTCAAAGGTGTAAACATCAGGTCATCCCATAAGTTCTGTCCGAATTTTGAATAAAGAAAACAAGTGATTAAATGTTATATTTAATGGAAATTTAATCATCAATGTACTTTCCCTGATTATCTATGATTTCCTTCCATTTATTTACAACCTTTTTAATCCAATCAATGTAAAACTCTTTTGGTTTCAAAGCGAAGAACTCTGAAATGTCAGTTTTGACCTCCTCCTGGCTTGCGAAAGTTATATCCCCCAAATGATTCTGTAAACTACGAAACAAATGGTACTCTGAAGGAGCAAGATCGGGAGAATAAGGTGAATGAGGAATTTTTTCCCAACCAAGCTCTTCCATCTTCTGTGATGTGATATTTGCAGTGTGGGGTCGCGCATTGTCCTGATGAAGCATCAATCCTTTTCGATTCCCCCAAAGCGGGTCTTTTCCCCTTTAAAGCTTGGTTCAAACGCTCTAATTGCTGACAGTAGACTTGAGCATTGATTGTTGTATTAGGTGGTAACAATTCAAAGTGAATTTCTCCTTTGCAATCCCACCAGATGAAGAGAGCCTTTTCCCCATGAAGTTTCCTTCTTGGTTGTGGTTGCGCTTTTTCCCTTTTACCAAGCCACTGTTTACGACGTTTAACATTTCGATAGAAGATCCATTTTTCGTCACCAGTTACAAGTCTATCCAAAACGGGTGAAATGAGTTGGCGAGAATGGAGAGAAGAGCAGATGTCAACTCGGGATTTGCGGTTGCTTTCGGACAATTCATGAGGCACCCATTTTCCAAGTTCAGGAAGCTTTCCATGTTGTTGAAGATGACGATGAACAGTTGTATGGTTTGAACTAAGCTTTATTGCTAACGCTTCAACTTATAATGCAGGATTTTCTTCAAGTAATGCCTCAAGGAGGTTATCATCAAACTCAACTGGATATCCTGTTCGATCTTAATCTTCAAGGCTGAAATATCCACTTCTAAATTTTGCAAACCATCTTCTACAAATTCTTTCATTCAAGCATTCTTTCCCATAAACTGAGTTTCACGTCGAATCGGTTGCAGAGTTTCCTTTTTTGTACTCATAAAGCATTATGTGCCTCAAATGCTCTTTAGATACTTACATGTTAGAAAGGGCTTTAATCAAAGAAATTTTAATCCTATCATTCTGCAAAATGATATCTAATTAGTTTAAATGTACATAAATGCCCAAAAATAATTTTTAATTCCATTAGATATTCTATAAATACTATTAAATTCCATTTAATTTTTTAAAAAAAAGGTAAAATCGGACAGAACTTATGGGATGACCTGATAGTTTTACATTTCTGAAACCAATAATCTAATATGTTAAGTAAACTGACATAAAATAAAGATTTAACGGTGTCGTTGATAAATGAAAACAATAATCCATATTGATTAACCTACTTCGAAGTATTTAGTTTTCGCAAAGGAAAATTTGGGTAGCTAAATTATATATATGCTTCGGATTACATTCAAATTACGAGCGGAAGTGACATGAAACTTACGCACATGTGCTGTAGAAATGCCCAGAGGACATGAAAGGAGGAAAACATTAAGTGTACATGCGCATATATGTGTATATATGTATGTATGTATGTATGTATGTATGTATGTATGTATGTATGTATGTATGTATGTATGTATGTCTGATTGTATGTATGTATGTAGGTATGTATGTATGTACCTATATATCTATCTATCAATCTATCTCTCTCTCTATATATATATGTATGTATAAATATATATATGTATATATATGTATATATATATATATATATATGTGTGTGTGTGTGTGTGTGTATCTATGTATCCATACACACACAATTACTCTCATATATCCGCACGCACACCTTCTTTTGGGATCACCAGTACTTTATAATTTCCCCTTCTTCTAAGCTCTTCTGTGAAACTATTTTTTCCCAACCAGTTGCCATTATTGATCGCTAAATCCATAAGTTTTTTTTATTCTCCCTCTGTTTTTCCTCATATTCCTTTCTGTTAAAGAGCGTAGGCTCGAAACGTAAAAGACTTTCTGACTTTCCCGAGCGTCAAGCTAATGCACCTGCTTGTTGTTCATTCACCTGTCTTCATCTTTTGATTTTCTGTAAATTTCTACTATGTATTTATATATGCATATATTTGTAGATGTGTATATGTATGTACACATTCATATATACACACCTACATACTAAAATTCATACATAGGTACATATAAGTATACAAATGTATAATTCACTAGCACAGCGTGTAGACCAAAGAGTAGATGTATATCACAAACTATCACATTTGGAAAATATTGTATCACTGTGACATTTGGAGATTACTGTAAAGTAGCAGGATAAACAACGTTCTTGGTTTTACCATTTGGTATGAAGAAATTGTTGCAATTTCAAACTATGGAATAATCAACGTAGAGCTGATCATGAGAAAAGCATTGAAGCATGAGATGAAGTCCAACAGTTTTCAGAGATTATCCTTGACTCTTGTTAATTGACATTGCAAAACTAACTCTTGCTGGAAATTGAAGTCTCTTGAATTCAAAGGACATATCTGCTGGAATCAGTGGAATTTTTGGAATAAACATATTTTCTCCTTTTCCTTGTCTTTCAGGATTGTTGCTTGCACAATATGAGAACGGATTTGCCTGACAATTAGTTTAATTCCATTGCACATCTTTGGAGGATCCAGATTTCTCAAAAGCATGATTGGAACTGTTTTCTTCAATGTCAGTTTGTGAGAAGGCATTCCAGGAGGATAAAAGGAGTTGAGAAACTCAGCAGGATATTCCACAGTCTCATCAGGATCCACAATCGTATCTAATGATAAATAATTTTTTTCCTCAATATTGATTGCATAAGTTTCCACTCGACAACTTGGATAGTTTCATTCTTTGGTGTAAATATGTCTCTTTGAAAATTATGTCCAATGTTTTGGTAGACCTTGGTAATCAACACTTCTAAAGTCCGATCTAACCGAAATCCGATTTGGAAATCCGATTTGGGTCGAAAGTCAGATTTGGGCCAAAATCTGATTCGTGCCCAAAGTTCGACTTCAATATTTCCTTCCGAGCGCTTCATTTTACACTAACTCCGCGGAACTTCGAAACCTCACGAACAAAGCTTTTCTAACATGGATCTAGTTTAAATGAATTGAATTGAAAATATTTTTTTAATTCGCAAGGTTTTGTTATTACTTCAGATTCAGCTTAAATGAAAAACTTATAAATTCAGAAAATTTTAAAGTTCGTTTTATAATTTGAATTTTCAATTATTAGCGTATAACAAATCCTCATCCAGACCCAATCCCAATGTTGGATGTTCTAGAAAGAAATGAAGAGCAGATTTTCAATCCTGGGATTATACTGATTCCCAAAAGGTATAATATATCCATGTAGAGCAAATATAGATTGAGATACAAGAGTTCGAAACGAACGGGGAGACAGAATTTCGTGTTTATTATCAAGCGGTGGTGCCCCAGCATGGCCGCGGCCTTCGGGCTAAAACATTTTTAAGGATTTAAGGATAGATTTATCACTTTATCACTTTATCTTTCTATCTATTTATTCATATGTCCCTCCCTCTCTCTCACTCTCTCTCTCTCTCTCTCTCTCACACTCTTTCTCTCTCATATCATAACCTCGCACACATATACACACATCCATATGCACACACATGCGGCCACACGCACTCACAGGTTTATTTTACTTTTCATCATTTTGAGGCTGATAACATAAGTACCAGTCAAGTACTGTTATCGATAAAATCGATTAGCCATCCATCTACACTCCACAAAATTTCAGGCTTTCTGCCTATGGTACAAAAGATAATTACTCTCCTTACCGCTTCATTCTTAACTCTATCTGTTTTTCACGGGGGTCAGTTTTGAATGTATGAAACTACCAACTGTAATCAACCTTTTATATATTTATGTAGTATTTGATTATAATAAAAATCTACTGCAATTTGTCACAGAAATAACCCAAATAACCATTTTAGAGATAATTTGACAAATAAAATCGTACATCTAGACACACATATATGTTACATACATGCACGCATATACGTTTATGTGTGCGTGTGTGCGTGTGCGTGTGCGTGTATATAAATGTAAATACATATTTATATATATACATCATCATCCTATACATATATAAATATACACAAACACACACACGTACATACATAAATATGAAGCGATAGTTTTTAAATTTTCATTATCACCCTTCTTATCGCCTCATATGTCTCATGTCTTACCTCTATAAGCCGCTTACAATGGTCGTAGTACAACACTATCAGAAGAGGCCAACGACCAACAGCCAAGAGAACAAGCTGGTGTCCGTAGGAACTACAGTATGATGGATCACATATTCACTCATATAACGAGCGAATGAATAAAAGCTTCATCTATATATCACTTTTGTTGATTACGAAGAGATCTTTGATAGCCTCGAACGCAGTGCTGAAGTCCCAGGATATGCAAGATGTCGAGGTGCATGACATCAAACTGTTCGGAGATGCGATCTTTGAATCTAAGCTGAAAAAAAATGTTACGGTCTTCCAAAAACACATAAAAATTTCGAAATATTTCTTCCATTGCGCCCTTAATTTGCAGTGGGTATGAATGTTGCACTCCTAAAATTTCGAAATGGTTGGATGGCTTTCTGCTAAAAGATCAAGTTCCAACATTCGGGATACTTCTGATTTTGTTTCCAAATTGAACAAATCTTTAAACACCGAAGTAGTGTAAAAGGCTGTATTTTGGTAACCATGGATGTTTCTTCCTTAAACCCCAACATCGATCATAATGAGGGCTTCGAAGCATGCATGGAAGTCTTTTAAAGACGGTCAAAGAAAAGTATTCCCTTAAAGTTTCTCTGTAAATTATTAAAATTTGTGTTACAAAGTAACACAATGAAGTCTGGAAAATACTTTTTCCATCTGACGAAGGGAGGTGCAATGGGTACTCCATGGCAGTTAATTTCACAAATGTCTTCATGACAAAATTTGAAAGGCAGTTAATGGAGACATTAAAATCCCGGCATGGTCATGAACCTATTCTCTGGTTACGGTTCATCGGCGTCGTCTTTTGTTGTCTGGGAAGGAACACATTTCTGTGACTACTTCGCGGAAGACTATGGCTTTGAGTCCAAAATATAATTCACGACGAGCTTTTTAAAAACTAGCGTCGAATTTTTGGACACAAAAGTCAAGTTTTCGAAAAGCTTTATTTTGCAAATCTATGTCATCCCATATTTATCTCCACCGCTCTGATCATCCACATCATACAATCAGATCAAATTCGAAATCTCAGTTTTTAAAGATAAGACGTATTTGTACAGATTTTGAGGATTATTGGAAACATGCAGATACTTTTGTGCACCATTATGTAAAGTGCGGTTGTAGTGAATCAAGATTAAAGAGAATCGCAAATGACATAGCTGTAATTAGTCGTGATAATCAAACTTTCACTCCTAATTCTAGCAGTCAGAAAAAAGCTTATGGCTGATTAACTGGCACCCAAGTTTCGCTGGCGTTTCAAAGGGGTTGCATGACATTTACCAACATATTTCACAAAAATATCCTCATTTCCGACAAATATTTCCTCTTCAACCTATTGTAACCTTTAGACGTAATAGAAATATTAGAGAAATATTGACCAGTAACTGTGATAAAATCTCCATTGGAGATTCTGAACGTTGCACCCCCCAAAACATCCATATGAGAGGTAAGCCCTGTTCGTTGTGCAGTAACATAAGTCAGACCAATTCCATCAAGAATTATAACAGAAATGTTGGTTTACACAGAAGGAGGGACCTGTAAAGATTCCCATCTGGTGTATGTAGCGGAATGCACCAAACGCAAAATGATTTGTGTTGGTTGCACAACTGAACGATTGCAAAAAAGATTTAACGAACACAGGTACGACATCAGGCACAATAACAGTGGTTCAACGGAACTTACGAAACATTTCACATCAAACGGGTGTAGATTTGAGGAGAGCCTGAAGGTGCACATTCTCAAAAAATACCCTCACTCCATTGCACTTTCAGTCCTCAAAACCCACGAGAATAGATATGTTTGTGATCTGTTGATATTTCTGGAGGGATTAATAAAATGGCAGGTGAATTCCACCATATTGATACTAAACTCTTTGACGGAATATTATTTTTTCTTCAATTCTTTTCTTTCTTTTTGTTTTTTGCTTTCTTCTTTCTTTCTTTCCTTTTGTTTCCTTCTGATGACGTCGTTTTACTTGGAAAGAAACGCAGTTATTTCGGTTTAATTTTGAATGTTTCAGCGTTTCCTATCTTTGAATTTAATTTCCTTTAATATTTTGAACTTGTAAAAGACACATGGAGTGTCGAAATTGGTCAACCAATAAAATATCTTTTGCATGCACATCGAGCTCTTCCTCTTGTCTGTTTACCCTTGTGAAGAGTTACGTCAATCCTTTAAAATTATTATTATTGTTGTTGTTGTTTTTGTTGTTGTTGATGTTGTTGTTATTGTTGTTGCTACTGTTGTAGTTGTTGTTGTTGTTGTTGTTATTCATTAGTCTTATTTTTATCATGTTCTTTCACTGCACTACCGATCGCAGCTTTGTGTGCTCTGGGTATGTGCTGTGGTTTGTTGTGATGCTCTTATTTTTATGGAATTTAAAGTGTTTTACATAGGTTGTGTGCAGTGCCCAGTAGTGCAATTTTCTCTATGTTATATATACTTATTAATCTTGGTGTTTTTGTTATGTATTTGTCTGAATATTTTTTATCATACCTAATGCGCCTACAATGATAGGAATTGTTTCTGTTTGTAGGCTTCACATTCGATTACCTCTGTTTCCAGATCTTTTTATTTTGAAAGTTTCTCCGTTTCTTTTAGAGAACTGTTGTTTTCTGTTGGTATTGATATATCAACTAGAAAGCAATTTTTCTTGGTGATATCTAACAACTATATTCGGCCTATTGGCCTTAATTTCTCTATTTGTGTGTATTGGCATATCCCAGAGTATGGTTGCATTATCCTCTTCTGTGACTATTGTTGTTTACTTCGTCTTAGTAGGAAATGTTACGCCTGTCTTCGTCTTTTACTGTCCTAGTGCTTATGATATTATTTGGCATTGCTGTGTGGTTAATATCTACATTTTGCTGATGTATTTTCCCTTTTAAGTATTCTATTTCTGCTTCTGATATTTTTGTTTTAAGAATATATCTTCGTGTGTTAGCTAGTTTATTAGGGTTCATTGCTGTATCCAAGTCTTTATCTAGGTTATTTTACTTCCAGATTTTATATGTATATCTTGTGGTGTTTTCGTTCTTTGGATAGATCATTGCTGTAAGATAAGTAGGATTGAAATATATTCCTCACACGTCCATTTAGGCTTTTTTTATTTTATTTCCGGGTAATGAGGAATACCGTCCGGCATTTTACTTTGATGATCATCATTTTCGTTGGGTACGGGTCGGTTCATTTCTGCTGTTAAATGATTTTGCACGTGTAGTTTTTCGTACTTCTTGTGCAACAAGTTTAAAGTACATATATCTCGTTTGTTATCCTTGGGTTGATTAATACGGGTATCATTTAATTTATTTTTCATTCTTTTTTTGTGCATGGTATTTGGGGACTGAAATGCGCTGATGTTGATTTGTGTGAGTGATAGAGATGATACACAGTTAAAATACATAATTTCATATGGAGAATAGAAATATATCTTAATGTGTATTATTTACTCGGATATAGTGCAACACTTTGTGAGTTATTTTCGCTCCATTTGTTGCCTTTATTCCCGATGTTTTTGGACAGGTTTCGGTGCAGTGTTTTATCGCTCTCACATGTTAAACGTCCCAGGTGTTGTTATCATAATCATCATCGTCATCATCATCATCATCATCATCATCATCATCATCATCATCATCATCATCATCATCATCACATCATCATCATCATCATCATCATTATGTCTTTTTATCACAAGTTGTGGGGACCACAAGGGTCTTACAGGCGTAGCGGGCTTCCTACGGTACCATGCTATCCGTTATTTTTTTCAGCTATCCAATACTTTCCTGCAAGCCTCTTTTTACAGTCCTACTGGGCACTGCGATTTAGTTGATATTCCTCTTGATGCCTTCTGATACTGTTCCCAAGGACCCAACAATAATTGGCTCTATCTTTACCTTCTTCATTTTCCATAGCCAGGCTATTTCGTACTTAAGATGGTTGTATTTATCTATCTTTTCGCCTTCCTTCTTGACTATTCGTGGGTCGAAGGGGCATGCAACATCAACTATATAGCACATGAGTGCATCTTGTCGACTACAACTAGGTACGACCTGTTATGCTCTAGCATCTGATCTGTTTGGATTAGGAAATCCCAGAGGCTTTCACTAGTCTCCGACTCCACCACTCTCAGTGGTTTATGCTCATACCACGTCTTGCATCTCTCTAGCACCCCATCCTTTTCGTACAGTTTCCATAATAGCACTTTCACTAATTGATCGTGTCTCCACAACTTGTAGAGGTTTCGGGCATGTCTAGGGCATTCGTTTGTGATATGGGCAATGGTTTCATCCACTTTGTTGCAGGTGCGGCACAGCGGAGACACTTGCTCATTCCAAAGGTTGACCTTCCAGTTCGTGGCCAAAGCTTGGTCTTGCGCTGCGAATATAGTGCTCTCGGTCTCTTTTTTTTTGGCTTCTTTCATAAGCCAATCCCACCTATTTGTTTGAGGAAGTTATCTTGTGGCTACATGGAATTGATTGTGTAGTCCCTCCTTGCGTAATCCTTCTTCATGTCCTTTTTGTAATTCTTAAATTTTCCTTTTTACTCCGCTTTCAAAACTCCCTCGTTCCTAGCTGTTACCATCAAGGTGTCCTTACTTTGGGCTAGATATCTCATTAAGCTCTCGAGTTCGATATATATATACAGTCTTCCCCACTTATCAGTCCCCTTCCTCCATCTGCTCTCTTCATGTTTAGGCGATCAGTGTTTGCACGTGGATGATGGGCTGCAATGCATCGTTAGGAGCTTTCTTGATTTCCTGTCCATCTCCTTTAGCTCCTCCTCTGTCCACTTCAAAATTCCAGCGCCATACCGAACTACTCTGACTGCACGCGAGTTTATTGCTGAAATTATGTTTCTGGTATTCAGCTTTGAAGCCAGTATTTTTCTCACTCACCGCAAGTACTCCCTTTTCGTATTTTCCTTCATGTCATTGTGTTTAATTCCATCTGCCTCAAGTATCTCCAATTATTTACAGCTGGATCGGGGTTAAACTGTCTTCATCATCTCACAACTCGGCAAACCTATGCCCCCTGTCCAGACAAGCTGCTTCACCATCGTAGCATACTTTGGGAGCCCAAACTCTATCTTAGCACCACCAGAGGAAATTTGCACAGACTGGACTAGGCTGACTGGTTCTGCCTCCCTTTTTGTGAACAACTTCAAGTCGTCCATAAATAGCAAATGGTTCGGTTTTCCCTTACCTCTTCCCAGGTCATACCCCGACTTTGTTTTCTGTAGTATTTCACTTAAGGGGATCACTCTCAGCACAAAGATCAGTAGGGACGCACTGCCCTCTGGAATATTGCCCTCCTGATTTTCACCTCTCCTAATACTTGATTACCTGCTGTCAATTCCTTTCTCCAGCATTTCATACAGTTTCTTATAAGTCTTCTAATTTTTCTGCTACTCCATTTATTTCCATTGTTCTTATCATTCGGGAGTGCGGTATCATCGTACGCTTTTCGATAGTTAACCCATGCCATGCTCAGGTTTGTGTGTCTTCTCTTGCAGTATCTGATATGTAGACTATCGATTAAGAGCTGATCCTTCTTTCCCCGGCCCCTTTTCCGACACCCTTTCTACTTCTTTCCAAGTATCTAAGTATATATGTTGTTGTTGTTGTTGTTGTTGTTAATATTATTATTAAATGATGAACACTCACAGCTTATTTTGCTGGGTTTGATGGAAAGGGGACACTTGTTTACTGGTCATGCTTCAAGAACCATGCAAAGAATTCTTGCAGTTCCAAGCAATGCTGATTTTTATAGGTGTTCTACCTTCACACCTGCACCAATCTTTTTCAGCCATGTTGGTAGTTGACTGTTGATACTTCCAAGTGCACCAATTACTATTCGTATCACGTCTACTTTCTTCATTGACCACAACCTTCATTTTTCCCACTTCAAATCATCATAGTTGTTTACTTTCTCTTCTTAATTATTATCATTATTGTTATCAATGTTATTATCAATGATATTGATATTATTTAGTGTATGGTACTTACAATCATATTCAGTGTTATCGTTGGAGTGTTATGATTATTAGTATTGTAAATTTTCGTTAATTTTATAATATGATTTATATAAACCATTATTTAGATTGACCGAAATATCTAACATTTCAGCAGTTTTATAGTTAGAACCTGTAGCAATGGAAAGCTAACTTTTTTAAACAAAATTATGATTTAATTTTTGTTTATTTCCGTATCAAGTTTATTGTTTTTATAAAAGAAAAGCACATCATCAAGATATAATCTTCCAAGAATTGAATGGAATTATAACTTAATATTGAATAATAAATATATTACTATTAGATCCGTGATATCTGTGGTGTCTCTAGACCCCATAGCAATATCAAATTTATCAGGTAGCTCTTTAGGAGTGTATCATTTATTGTCACATTTTACTGTATAATAGTTTTTCTAGCTTCTAGAATAATAGCAATTTCTTTTGCATTCAGATAAATAATAATTAAGATCAGTTTGTAGAAATTTCATGTTCATTTAGTCATTTAACTTTATAAACCAGACAATTACATTTAAAGAATCAGTCCAAAGTTAGGAGAAAAGATAGATAGCTAGGGTTTGTTTTTTATACAAACTCTACCGATATCTGATTTAGAAGGGTGAATAAATCTTAGTGAAATTTTCTTGTTAAAAATTAGGTGTATGAGCTGTTTTATGAGCTTAGTTCGTAAGATTCAGTTCGATTCTCATTATTAAAATCCTTTACTATTTTAAGTTCCTTTGAATTTATCTTATTCAATGTGTTGATCATGGATTTTTTTTAAACTTGCAATATATATATATATATATATATAAAACTGCCAACCAAGTATGGCGTCCTACACGGGACAGTGATACTGACATATATAGCTCCAGGAAGACATCTTTTCCAATTGGTTAAGGACACACATTCTGTGTGCCATTACTATGTGCGAGGCGAGGTCATCGCTCCCATCTCTACCTTTACGTGTTAAACATGCATACGTACATACACACACATACGCGCACATATATATTATTATTATCATTTTTAATTGTTACACTATATAATAATTGAATCAATAATATCTTCGCAAATATTTTCTCCTGAATTATTTGCTCTGTATTGAAACTATTTTCACACTGGTGGCTGATACGTTTCGGGGTCGATTAAATAAGTACCAGTTATGCACTGGGGTCGATATAATCGACTTTATCCGTTTGTCTGTCCTTCTTTGTCCGTTCTGTGTTTAGCCCCTTGTGGGTTGTAAAGAAATAGGTATTTCGTCATCCGTTACGTTGTGAATTGAAATTCCGCCGAGGTCAACTTTGACTTTAATTCTTTTAGGGTTGATAAATTAAGTACCAGTTACGTACTGAGGTCGATCTAATCGAGTGGCCCCCTTCCTCAAAATTTTGGATCTTGTGCCTAGAAAACGAAAGTATATTAATGACTTGGGTGTCATTACGAGACATTAATATTGACGTATCAGCTTCCAGGAATGTATTTAATATATAAAATTGGTCTATCCAATAATATTACACCGCTGTATTTGGTGGTTATCTAAGCAATGTGTTCGTGGAGGATTAAGGGGTTAGGTGGGTGTAGATGAAGGGACAAAAACTTCCGAAATATGGCGTACGCGCCCGGTTGTTTGTTTACATCGTACGTCTCAGATACGAAACGCCGTGACAAAATATGTGCTGGCTATAATTTCTATGGTAACTGTGTAGATGACACACACACACACACACACACATAATATTATATATATTATAAAAACATTAATACTCAAATAGAAAACTAATATGAAAGAAACACAAGGAGCAGAAACACTAAATGTTTAGTTATTCTCAAGAAATTCACAAACTACATTTAGTACAATGAACTGCCTCTGGTGACATTTCCGACAAACTAGATTCAATCTGTCTCAGATTTCTTGCACTTTAGCTGACTGAGTATGCCAGTTGATCCCGAATAAAACGATGCCAATAGTAAGTACTGATCTGATATTTGAAGCGAAGAAAACCCCTTAATATCAAAAATGCCGAACGATATCTACAGCAACAGTACCCTTTTCCATTAACCACTTTTTTCCCGAATTGAAAGAATTCGGGCAATATTTCAGCAGCCCCTCAAATGCCGTTTTTTTCCTCTTCCTTATGTCACTGTGTCGTTATGTGTTGGTGCTTTCTACCGTTACATTCACTCTTTTGCATGAACATCCTCCGCTAAAGATCGCCAGAAATATATTTTAGCTCTGGTACTCACTGCTAAATTTCATTTAATATGCGCCTCTCTCTCTCTCTGTCTGTCTGTGTCTGTCTGTCTGTCTGTATGTATGTATGTCTCTCCTCTCTCTTCCCTCTCTCTCTCCTCTCTCTTTCTCTCTCTCTTCTTTCTCTCTCTCTCTCTCTCTCTCTCTCTCTGTTTGCGTATGTTTGCGCGCGTGTGTGTGTTTATCTGTGTTGGAAATGCTTAACCATGTAGTTGTAGTAGTAGTAGTAGCAGTAGTAATAGTAGTGGTGGTGGTGGTAGTAGTAGTAGTAGTAGTAGTAGTAGTAGTAGTAGTAGCAGCAGCAGTAGTAATATTAGTGGTGGTAGTAATAGTAGTGTAGTAGTAGTAGTAGTAGTAGTAGTAGTGTAGTAGTAGTAGTAGTTGAAATTGTTATTTTCGATGTTCTTTACCTTGTTTTGCCCCTAGTCAGCCCTGATCAAGCAGACTAAGGCATTTTCACCGTTGACATCCGGTTATATTTCGCCCAAACATCGTATATTTAAGATTATGTTGTCTCCAGTGCATCGTTTTCTTTTTCTGTTTTTTTTTTTAAATAGAGTATAATATGAGCAGAGAAATATTTGATGTCTGCTTTTCACGATTAAATTAATTACATGGAAGGTGTCTGTTTGATTAGTGTTATGTTTCCATCGAAGCAATTTATACAAATTTATTCTCTGTATTTTGTACTTTCGAATATAACAATCATCAATATCTCTTTTCTCATCAACAAATCATTTTTCATTCATTTGATTGAGAAATTAGTCTCACATGGCGATTCATTTAATCGACTTCGCACATCCCTCGACCCGTACATGTTAACGGTGAAGTTGCAAAGTAGGACAATGCCGGAATTAAATTTCATTCCGATTCTTTATGCTTTGAGTTCATAACCAGCCTGGGTCAAGGCAACATTCCCTCTCAGTCTTATATAGACAAAATATTAAGTAGCAGGGGAGTGATTTAGTAGAATATACTCCTTCTTCCCCATCAGACATAATGGATTCATGTCAATGTTAAAAAACATTATTAAATAACAAATAAGGGTTAG
This sequence comes from Octopus sinensis, assembly GCF_006345805.1. Classification (NCBI taxonomy): domain Eukaryota; kingdom Metazoa; phylum Mollusca; class Cephalopoda; order Octopoda; family Octopodidae; genus Octopus; species Octopus sinensis. Next base: position 3,593,676 of record NC_043016.1, on the reverse strand, counting down.
ACAAGTTTAACAAACTTATTGAGTTTGATATCAAGCGATTACTGGCTTTGCATTTCAAAAAGCTGTCTCTGTCTGGTGTCAATAAGGCAGTCACTGCTCAATTAGGTTCAATCGCAGCTGGAAACCATAACATTCATGCATACATAAGTATACACACAGGCATACAACTTACGAACCTTTTGCCACCATACCAACAAACAAAATGCTGCAAACACACATACATACACAAACACACACATACACACATATTTATACACAGACGGACATAGGTACACACAGGCACACGTACAAGCAAACACACGTGTAAACAGCTATATAGACATATGCATATATATATACTTGTGTGTGCGTGTATGTGCGCACATGTGTGTATATATATATATATGTGTGTGTGTGTATGTATATATGTATTGGTGTATATATGTGTGTGTGTGGGTATATACTTTCAGAGAATTTAAAGGAAATTAGTATATTTATAGTTGTACCTTCTCTTTAATAGAATCTTTTAGAGTAGTACTCCGTCACTGCCTTTCTTTGTCAGTCTCTGTCTCCATCTTTCTTCTATCTTTCTTTATTCATTTTAACCTGTATACTCTTTAACTTAGTTCCTACACAAACAGGAATACATACTCTCACATACAAACACTTTTTCATTAACAATGGCTCGAGAACTGGCGCTTACAACAGGGTCGAGAGTGGCCATCCTTGATGAGCAGAGCGTGCGATGGCAAACGATTTCGATGTGTGGTCATTTATTTTAACCACCGAAAAGTTGTCACTTCTTTTTTAGCGATCCAGTATCTTTAAAACGGCTACTGCTAGGGCAGCCTCCAAATACTGGTGATAGACCCAATCAAAGTAACTATTTGTGCCTGAACTGGACGTGCAGGTGATATATTGTAGATGGAGATCTATGACCAATATCGGCTGACTATCAACTAAAAAGCATAGCAGAGATAGCAACAAAAACAATGGGCCACAGAAATATAACTGGTTTCGCAGAGGTTCGCTTATGTTTCAACTTTCTGTTCAAGTTCTACCCAAGTTCACTTGACACATATTCTCTCTAATAAATAATAATAATAATAATAATATAATAATAATAATAATAATAATAATAATAATAATAATAATAATAATAATTATTATTATTATTATTATTATTATTATTATTATTATTATTACTATTATTATTATTATTACTATTATTGAGTGAGAGAGCAATACATGCCATCAAAGTGACACTGGGGTAAAAAATACGAAGCCCAGAATACCCATCATGGCTACCCGTCTGATAAGGGTACACCAGGCACATGCATCACAACCATATGTGCGCGATATGGTGATCACATATCAAGGTAAACAGCACATGACCTTGTAGCTGGGGCCCAGTTAGAATTTTCTTCTGGTTGAGTAGTCCATCCCGCTCAAATGGTCCCTGAATAAGGATTGGTTAAGGATGTTGAACGAAACACCCATGTTTCCAAAGGTGAATTATCCAAACCTCTAAGATTTCCTTTCAACACACGGCTATGATGCTCCAACACTATTTCTACTCATGATCAGAAATGCACATATGGTCAGCCACTAAGGGACATGGTCAACTGTTTAAGGTCAAACAACTGACAAGCAAATCAGTGGTATTGAGCAGAATATTTGCTGGAGCCCATCTTTTATACCAAGACAAAACAATGTACATGTTAACACTTCCAATCAGTTAAGATCAAAAGCCCTGAGAGCCACTGTTGTTGTTGTTGTTGTTGTTGTTGTTGTTATTATTATTATTATATTATTATTATATTATTATTATTATTATTATTATTATTATTATTATTATTATTATTATTATTATTATTATTATTATTATTATTATTATTATATGTTTGACTTTTGCTTTATGTCTGTACAAGTTGACCCCAAGTCTCACCCAGAGACTTCAAGAGACAACAGGTTGGAAGTTCACGTTGTTGTTATGCCTAGTGTGCCATATCTTTGGGGGGTTTTTTGTGGTGTTGTACTAGTGAATGTCTAATACATAAATTTAAAAAAAAAGTTTGTTTTAAACCTTGGGATCACATAGAGAGTATTTTGCGTAGGATATGAGCAGTTCCCATGAGCACTATCTTTTGAATTTCTGCCATTTTGGGGTTTCCTGGTATCTGAGTTAGGTAGTAATCAGCCCCTTTCGCTACCATTCCAAGGGCACCTATGACAACAGGCATTGTTTTAGTCTTCAGGTTCCACATTTTGCTGATTTCTATTTCAAGATCTTTATATTTGCTCAGTTTTTGGTAGGTCTTGACAGATACGTTTATATCGATTGGGACAGTCATATCAATGAGGAGGCATGTTCTTTGTCTGAAGTCGTTCAATATGATGTCTAGCCTATTTGCATCTATCTTTCTGTCAGTTTGAATGGTGAAGTTCCAGAGGAGTGAGATGTGGGCATTTTCAAGCACTGGAGGTGGATTGTGTTCCCACCAGTTTTTTCATGGGGCAAATCCAGGTTTTTGCAAATTACCCAGTGCAGCTCTATCATGCCTGTTGAGGTACTCTGTGGGCGCTAGAAGACTGCATTTGGAGACAACATGATCAATGGTTTCATTTTGTTGTCGGCATACACGACATGTTGGGCTACTGCCGTTCTTTAATATGTTGGCCTGGTAGGTTCTTGTTGGTAGGCATTGATCTTGAGCTGCTATGATAAACCCTTCTGTTTCAGATTTTAAGTCAGAGGCCATTAGCCATTGATGGGTCAGAGCTTTGTCAATATCTGCATTATTCGCTCTCTTTGGGTATTTGCCATAGAGAGGTTTTTCTTGCCATTTATTATTCAGAATATCTAAGGCCGCAGTTTTGGCACGGGTTTTCATGCGCCTAGCTTTTTTTGTGCTTGTTTCTTGTATGTCTATCTCTAATTCCGAAATTGGTTGTATTCGGAATTCACTTAGATATTGCTTTGCCTGTTTTGTTACTGAGTATGATGCTTTCTTGTTTTCATGTTTTGAGCCAAGTTTTAACATCCAGTCCTCAGACTTTTTCAGGTAGGTGTCTAGGCCAATTGTAGCAATCTTCATTGTTATTGCCAGTTGCAAAAGACCACGGCCTCCCTCTTTTCTTGGCAGATAAATTCGTTCTGTATCTGCCTTAGGGTGGTGCATTCTATGCATTATTATTATTATTATTATTATTATTATTTATTATTATTATTATTATTATTATTATTATCATTATTACTATTATTATTATTATTATTATTATTATATTATTATTATTATTATTATTATTATTATTATTATTATTATTATTATCATTATCATTATCATTATTATTATCATTATTATTATTATTTGTAGTATTATATTATCATTATTATTATATTATTATTATTATTATTATTATTATTATTATTATTATTATTATTGGATCCAATATAAGCTACTATTCCCCAAAAGTTATTCTGGCATTGATTCTGTCCAATTGCTGGAATTGATGTAAGAAATACATATGCACACCATACGTACTAAATAATAAAATATGTAATTGTATCGATGTAATCAACAATGCCTATATTAAATCGGATACGCTGATTGAAAATGATGCTTTACTGAACAAATTAGTGAAAGGTGAATAAGTGTGGTCGCTTTTTCTCACACAGGATTTTCTGAAGCTTGTCTCATTAATGGAGCTACAGTTTTGGGTTTAGCGGAGACCGAGAAAAGTTCCTTGATACCTGGAGTATCACAGCCTCAGCGCATATTACCCTAATGTTTTTGCTTACACACCATCATCAGTGTTTCTGGGACTCGAACGGTGCTGGTACCTAAGATCTCATCTCCCCTCACGATGTCCATCCTTCTTCGTACTAGGAAGGGGCCATTAATTCTATGTTGGTCCTCCTCCTCGCTCAGAGTTTTGTGTTTGTGTCGTTGATTGTTGCAGTTATGGCTGGGGGTTCTTTTCGTCGGTTGTTGCTGTTGTCGTAGTGTTGCTGGACCTATTTATGACAGAGATGGATGCGTTAATGATTGTGATGCTGCAGTAATTGACGATGCTGTATTCTGTGGCTGTTGTGGTTTCTATGGATTTTCACATGTGCATTTTGTTGTTGAGCATCATGTTTTAATGCTTTATTTTATAATTTTATTTTTCACTTTTATTATTATTATTTATTATTATTATTATTATTATTATTATATTATTATTATTATTATTATTATTATCATTTTAATTATTATTATTATTACTATTATTATTATCATTATTATTATTATTATTATTATTATTATTATTATCATTATTATTATTATTATTATTATTATTATTATTATTACTATTATTATTATTATTATTATTATTATTATTATTATTATTATTATTATTATTATCATTATTATTATTATTATTATTATTATTATCATTATTATTATCATCATTATTATCATCATTATTATCATTATTATTATTATTATTATTATTATCATTATTATTATTATTATATTATTATTATTATCATCATTTTAATTATTATTATCGTTAAGGCGGAAAGTTGGCAGAATCGTTATCACACTGACCAAACTGCTTAGCAGTAGTTCGCCCGTCGCTACGTTCTGAGTTCAAATTCCGCCGAGGTCGACTTTGCCTTTTGGCACGATAAATTAAGTATCAGTGAAGCACTGGCGTTAATGTAATCGACTAGTTACCTCTCCTTTCATCCTTAAATTAAGTACCAGCGGAACACTGGTCTCGATGTAATCGACTATCCACCTCCCCCAAAATTTCAGGCCTTGTGCCGATAGTAGAAAGGATTATTTTTTTTTACTTTTAATCTGCACTTTTATTACAATTACACGCCAAGTCACGCCCAGCATCCTAGGGCGAGTGAAGCCTGAAAGCTTGGGGATTGGAAGTGGCAGGGTCAGTAATTAAGATCTTTATGTAATAAAATAAATGGATAAGTTTTTTTTCTACGGAAGTAGGCAGTGCTTGTCAGCACAATCGTTTGGATTTTCTCTGAGACGTGGTTCTCCTGGGATGTTATCTAGATGTTTCTGACATCCATTTCTAATCATACTTAGGGCACCTACAATAATAAGAACAGTTCTCTCTTTAAGATGCCACAGTTTTTCCATTTCAATTTCCAGGTCCTTATATTTACTTAATTTGTCAAATTCCTTACTGATATGTTTTTATCAATGGGAGCACTTTCATCTATTTAGTCTACAAGTATTTTCTTCCGAGTCTTTAATGACTATGTCAGGTCGATTAGCCTGGATCGTTCTGTCAGATTTGACTAGAATATTCAAGAGAAAAGTGACATTTTTATGAGGTCATCTCATAAGTTCTGTCCGATTTTACCTTTTTTAAAAGGGTTATTTTAGAATGTCTAATGGAATTAAAAATTATTTTTGTGCATTAGTGTACATTTAAATTAATTAAAAATTATTTTATAGAATAACAGAATTAAAATTTCTTTCATTAAAATCCTTTCTAACATGGAAGTATCCAAAGAGCATTCAAGGCATATAATGCTTTATGAGTACAAAAAAGGAAACTCTCTGCAACCGAATCAACTAGAAACATACACTCCGTTTATGGGAAATATAGTATAAATATATATATATATACATACATACATACATACATACATACATATTTAATAGAGAATTACAAATACTAGAAGATAATATTTGGAAGGTGGTGAAAAACATTAAATTTCATAAATACCCAAACAGAAATAATGAATATTTAAGAAATTTAGCAATTAGAATTAAAGAAATGAGAAATATTGATGGTATTATTGTACAATCTGATAAAACTAGGAATCTCTATGAATTGGATGTTAAATTATATGATAACCTTTTAGAGAAAGAAATAATTAAAAAATATAAAATTGTTCCAGATAGTACTAATAAGGCCTCTAAATTAGTAATAATAAACTATGAGTTTGATAATAAAACTGAAACTTATGTACCTATGCACCCTAGAATTACTCTGAAAGACCATAAAGATAATTTTTATTCAGACCCTAAAGTTAGATTAATTTGTCCATGTAAATCTGACCTTGGTAAATTGAGTAAACTTATTTTAGATAAATATATTAATAAATTAAATAAACTTAATTACTTAAAATTATGGTTTAGTAATGATAATACTTTGAAATGGTTTAATAATATTAAAGATAAAAATCGACATAAATTTATTCAAATAGATATAGATAATTACTATTCTTCTATTAATGAAATTGTGCTTATTTTTGCAATGAATAAAGTGGGAATGACATTTGAAGAAGTTAATGTAATTAAAATGGCTAGGAAATCGTTTATTAAATATAAAAATAAATTATGGGCTAGGAAAGATACTAGGGACTTTTTTGATATACCTATGGGAGCACCTGATTCTGCACAAGCTACGGATTTAGTAGGTATTTATCTTTTATCTGAACTCCAATTAGAAAATTTAAAAATAGAGGGTGGTTTATATAGGGATGACCTTCTACTAATTACTAAGAATTGCAGTAATAGGAACCTAGAAGTATATAAGAAAAAACTTTATAGTTTATTTAAAAGATATGGTTTAAGTATTACTATATATAATGAGAATTTTAATGTTAATTATTTAGATGTTAATTTTAATCTAATTACAGGTAAAACACAACCATATCATAAACTGAATGAGAACCTTAGATATATAAATGTTAATAGTAATCACCCACCATCAATTAAAAAATCGTTGATTAATAATATAAGTAAACGTATATCATTACTTTCTTATGATTTAGAGATTTTTAATAAACATGCTCCTTATTACAATGAGGCCCTTAGAGAGGCAGGTTATAATAGTAATATTAAATTTTTTATTAAAAATAAAGATATAACTAATAATATTAGAGATAAAAATATTAAAAATAATCATAATAATTTTGTTAGTAATAGTGGTAATAATATTAGAAATTATAAAAATAAAAATAATATAAATAAAATTAAGAATAAAAATAAAAATAAAATTAATAACTTTAATGATTCTTTAAATGTTAATTATAAATTTAAATCTAATAATAATAATAATAATAATATGATAAAGAAATATAATAATAACAATAATAATGACAGATTTAATAATAAGAAGGAAAATAAGAATAAAATTTGGTTAATAGTTCCTTATGGTGCTCAAGTTAAAACGAACATTATTAAAGAGATTTTATATATTATTGAACTATTTATTCGAGATAATCGTAAATATAAAAACATTTTCTCTAGTAATAATTTTGGAGTCGGTTATTCCACCACTAATAGTGTAGGTAACATTATTTCTTCTTTTAACAAATTTAAACTGAATAATTTTTATAAAAATAAATTATATAATAATATCAATAATAAAGATAAGACACTAATTAACTGTACATGTAGAGATAAAACTAAATGTAAATTAAATAATAAATGTGACATTAACGATGTAGTGTATAAACGTATAGTTACATTACATGGTAAGAATAATAATAATAATAATAACTCAAACGCGATATATATAGGGTCCACTTCCTCTAAAATAAAATTAAGAATCACACAACATATGAATTCATTTAAAAATAAAAACTTAATTAACTCCACTGGATTTAGTAAATACATTTGGGACTTAAATCCCAAAATACTAATTATAATTTATCTTGGGAAATAATTAGTAAAACTAAATCATATAGTATAGGAGCGAATTTTTGTTATTTATGTTCTAATGAGTTTAAGGAAATTTCATTTTATAAGCATGATAATTTACTGAATAACTGTGATGAGCGCAAAATAAAATGCAGACACAAGTTACTTTACTTATATAATAAATTTATTGATTAATAATGAATATTTCTTAGCATTAATTAGCTCCCTATTTGTTGTTTTATGTAATAGTATTCTAAATATAGCAGGTGATTTGTAGTACTTATTATATTAGTCTATTTTAGTTATTTAGGTTCCGTTTTTAATTAAAGTTAGATTATATATAGTTGTCCATTTTATTACTAAATATTTTATTGCTAAATATATTTTTAATAAATATTTAATGGTTTATTGAATATAGAGTCTGGTAAGTTACAATTTTATTTATTTTATATATTTTGTTATATTTCTGCTATAACTTCGTTAAATTATAATTTTTGTTATATTAATCTATTTGTATGTAATTTCTTTATATTTGAAATAGTTTTATTTAGTTGTTTATTTAATCTATTTTATTTAATATAGAAGTATAGATTAGTAGATTAATTATTTAGATTTAACTTAATATTTACCTCTATTTTGTATTGTAGTATGATTATAGACATTTATATATGTATTTATTATATGATATATGTGGTTGTGTGGATATGTATATATGTATATATGATGATGTGTGTGTATATATATGTATATTTATATACATTTATTTATGTGTATGTGTGTGGGTGTGTATATATAGGTGTAAGTGTATATATTGAGTATTGTATGTACATGTATGTATGAGTGTGCATATGTGTAAGTGTGTGTATATATGTGTGTATATATGTATATGTATGTATGTGTGTATGTATGTGTATATGTGTATGTATATGTATATGTATGTATATATATATATGTATATATATGTATATGTATGTATATTTTTTTAATATATTTATGTATAGAATGTATAGTTATACTACAAATGTTGATAAGTATTTATAGATTTTGTTATGATCACTAATTTTAGCTTATAATTATAAGGGCATGGGAAAGACTTTATAGTATGTTGAGAGGTTACTATATGAATAAATTTTTATATATATTTATTAATCTTATAAGCTTTTTAGAATATATTTAATAATTAGTGGTTTTTAATCATTTAAATCATTTAATTTATTTTGTATTAAGTTTCATTTATCATAGTTATTTTATTAATAAATATTATAGTATAGAGAGATTTTTTCTTTATTTGTGAATTCATTCTATTTACAATGATAAACAAATAATTTTCCCATTCACAATCATTAATAAAACGTAGGTTCCTCTCGCGTAATGAATTCTTCAACAATTTATTCTTTTTTTTTTGCTAATAACGTAATTCTACGAGTATTCTTATAAACGCTGTAAAAACGTTTTCCGATTCAAAATTTTAGTTCATTGCTAAACTTCGCTAAGATAAGTATGTATTTATTTAAGATCTTCAAATTGTAAATTTCAATATTGTATAAATCTTTGGAGTAATAATATTCTCATTATGTAAATATCGTTGTTTATGTAATGATCTAATTATCGTAATTTTTTATATTATTAGATATTAAATTTAAGTTTAGATTTGTTATTTGATAGCAAGCATACGAGGTGTATTAAGTTAGGCTTTTGTATATACATGTTTTAATAGTATTAATTGTAGTTTTAAATTTATAATTAAATTAGATAAACTTTGATAAACTTAGATATGTTTCGACTAAAGATTGGTCTAGGCCATGTCTAATTTAATAGCATAACTTAGTTATTTCTTTAAATTGATATTCGCTAGTTATTCCCATTGATAATTATATTTATAGTATTTATAGTATTTATTCGATACTATATTACTACGAATTGATTATTTCTATAAGTATTTTACATAAGATTTCCGAAAGTTCGTTTAAGTTTGTTTATTTGTATTTTGAAATTAGCTATTTCATCTTTAAATATGAAAACTTAATTTATTAGGTTTTTATTATATGTGCATATACATTTATTTATAGAGATTATTTTAGATCTTAATTATAATATTTATATACATTTATATATTTTCATTGATAATTTATATATATTAGTCATTTTTAAATATTTATGTAATTAGATATAGACTAATACCGATATTAGATTATGGGTTGGTTTCCTACCTTATAAATTAAAATTAATATTTAACATTATAGTCGATTTTGATATAATCATAATTGTTTAGTTCTATGTTTCTAGTTTGATAATAGAGTATATTATAAGTAAAATTATTATATTATTTATATCTTAAAAATATTGTTTAAATATTTCTGATTATATTTTAGATATTTCAATCACCTGAAGATTGACTGTAACCATAACTCGAATTATTACGAATTGGACAGCCATGAAACGACCATAGTGTTTTACTCATTATCTTTTATTAAACTTTTAATAATTTTGATATATATTTAAAATAATATAAATTAATTAATTATATGTATTGGCTTAAGTTTTTCATTGTTTGATTTGCCTAATAGTGGTTTTATCTCTAATTTAATATAATATATATATATATATATATATGGGAGAGAATTCACAAAAAAATAAAACTAAAGAGGAAGACAGGTGGTGTAGACAACAAACAGATGTATTAGTATAACGCTCGGGAATTGAAAAGTCTTTAACATTTCGAGCCTACGCTCTTCCAGAGAAAGGAGAACAGAAAGAAACAAGGAGAGAAAATAAAGAATGTATAGTGGCTAGCGATCTATCATATATATATATATATATATATATTACTCTTTTTACTCTTTTACTCTTTTACTTGTTTCAGTCATTTGACTGCGGCCATGCTGGAGCACCGCCTTTAGTCGAGCAAATCGACCCCGGGACTTATTCTTTGTAAGCCCAGTACTTATTCTATCGGTCTCTTTTGCCGAACCGCTAAGTGACGGGGATGTAAACACACCAGCATCGGTTGTCAAGCAATGCTAGGGGGACAAACACAGACACACAAACACATACACACATATATATATATATATATATAATATATATATATACATACATACGACAGGCTTCTTTCAGTTTCCGTCTACTAAATCCACTCACAAGGCATTGGTCGGCCTGGGGCTATAGCAGAAGACACTTGCCCAAGATGCCACGCAGTGGGACTGAACCCGGAACCATGTGGTTGGTTAGCAAGCTACTTACCACACAGCCACTCCTGCGCCTATATATATTATATATATATATATATATATATATATAATATATATTATATATATATATATATATATATATAATACAGATATATATGCATAATCTGACACATACCGATGTTTTGAGACTTCCTCAGGAGAGATATTTATTAATTTGAAAGTACAGATACTTTCTTCTCCTTCAAAGTAAGGTCTTCTGATACCACTGCACTTGCAGCTTCTTCGTAAATGCGTTCTGGAAGTCCTCCAAAGTGAAGGTCGCAATGCACCCTCTATCTTCTCAATGTTTTCAAATAGATTTCTTCCGAGTTCCTCCTTCAGCTTTGGTATCAACCATAAGTCACAGAGACTGTAGTGAGCAGTGAGGAACAGTTTTGATGCTCATCTCTATCAAGTAGTTGGTTACCAGAATGGTCGTCTCTGAGCACCATGGTAAAAAATTTTGCAGAAATTTGTGAATGATTATGTGTACTATTATCATATCAAATGCAAACTGTAAGTATATTGTCTACTTTGAAAGTCGACGGTTTTAATCAGAAGTTTCTCAACCAGCTCTGATTTTCAGACATCACTCACCTTCTCACATTTCTCATTATTTTACTCCCCTTTCTATTGTCCTTTAAACTCTTGTAGCAACGACAGAGGTTAATCCATAAAGAGGTCTGGAGCATTTTATAAGTTTCTATGGCTGTCAGTGATGACAACAATAACTACTATTTCTACATCCACAGAGACAACAGCAACAACAACAACAATGACAGCTACAGTGACAACAACAGCAGCAACAATAGTATCAATGACGCTAGCAGAAAGAACCAGAAGAGTAAACATTGAGTCTACGTGAAGGTTGTGTATCATCGAGGGCAAAGAATAATTTTTTTTAAATGCATCAAGAGATCTCCCCGATCCACTGCATCCCACTTCCTTTCAGAAATACAAGATGGGCCATATGCTCAGACACTACCTTTCACACACCAATAATACAACGGACGCATGCTACATAAACCACTGCGCAGTCAGAACAATACATCTAACGGGCAGCGTCCGGCTGTTTTAAACCCAGAGCAGTGTACCAAATGATGTTCTATTGTGGAGCGACATATATAGGATCGACCAGAAGACAGTTTTACCTTAGGTTGAAGGAACATTTCCACAAGGCCACATAAACCAGCGCCGTGTCCAACACTACCAACAAAGTGGTGGAGATTTCTCCACCCAGACACCGGCGAGGGGTATGATGCAGTTGACCTCAGGGTCACAGAAGCGCAGTTTATTAGGAAGAAGACACCTATACTGAACCGCTGTAATGAGTTGGATGTGTGAAAATATATACAGGGTGCGATGCGTAAGTTGTCACCATTTCATATCTTTAATTTCGTGCATCTGAAATGCTGTACTGCTTTGCATTCATTTTGGAAGCTCCAATACGAACAGATGGTGAACACACAGAACAATCGTTGGCTTTCCGTGTCCCCAAAACATGTACCAAGGGTGATAAAAATCAAACATCCAGTCAACATCATGGTTTTTGGAATGATCACTAGTGATGGCGACATTATACCTCCATTAATCTTCCCACGCGGCCTCAGGCTCAACACAGAGGTCTACATCATGAGCCTGGAAGACGTAGTGCTGCCCTGAGTCAAGACGGTGGAGCTGAAAGATTCCTATGTCTCGCAACAGCACTCTGCACCATGCTACAAAAGCCGGAGAATCCCAGTCATGGCCGTCAGAAAATTTTTGCGATCACATCACCTCTAACATCTTGTCACTTAACTCCCCAGACTGCAACCCCCTTGATTATTGTGTGGTGGGTGGACTTGTGCGAGAGACCAAGAAAACTTCTTGGCAGACAGACGGAGACAGAGGCAAACAAAAACATACACACAAATACATATGTACATAAAGAAAGAGGACGAGAAAAGAAGAAAAGTGAAACAATACAATAATATTTTTTGAAAATCAGAGTACTTGGTGTTTTTAAACTCTCCTCGCGATATTCAAATCATTTTCTTATGGCTACGTCAATGATCTGACAGTATTTCTCTTTCTTGCCCAATATGGCCATCTCCAGTCGGCTATGCTCAATTACTCTATCTGACTGAAAATCATAAACCCAGAATATCATTGCTTTCTCATTCTCCTGCTTTACATTAATAGGCACATGCTCCTAAGAAATCGATTACTTCTAATTGGTATTTACAACATAAAATCCAATGTAGTTACAAACAAACTTTAATGGCACTTGTATTTCTTTCTTTTTCTTTTTTTGCGCCATGATTTCACATCCACCTACTAAGTGGATGCATTTTTACAGAGTCTGCATTTCTAAGTGTTAGTAGTTTTGTGGAAGTTATACTTAACCGAATTGGTAGAAAGAGCTTGATTTTGTAATTCACTTTCAGTGGTACGATTCAAATTGCGTTGATTAAGCCATGTTCATAATGTTTTTGTTTCTTTGGTATCCTGTAATTTCTTTCAAACTGACCATCCATTCTTATTTCCAGATATTTTCTTTTTCCTTCAAATCTTTGACTCAACTCTTCCTTACAAACATTTCGCCTGACATTACGTTCTGATTTCAAATTCCGCCGAGGTCCTTTCGAGGTCCGCCATTTATCCTTTCGAGGTCGATAAAATTAACCATTTCATCTACATTTAATTCTATATCTTCTGGTGCGTCTTGCAGCGACGTTTGTCACCGTTTGTCAATTATTCTGGAAGCGTTCGCCTTTCACTCTTTATACAATAATCCACACGAGGAGAACTCTACCATCAAGATTTCTCTTCATGTACAACATATTTATATTTTTTAAATCTCCGTAGATTAACTTTCCCGTTTTTCTATCCACCTTTGATTTACCCTCTTCAATCCACTTGCAACTACCCGGATATTCATTGCAGTGACTAGATTTCTCGTATTCAGGTTGGATTTTAGAATCATTTTTACTCTTTATAGATATGTTTCACTAACTTTTTCTTTTATTTCTGCATGTAAATTATCATCTGTACTTGTATCCACTATCTTCAGGTTTCTCTGTGGTTTCTTCCGATGACAGCCACAATCTACTAGTGGCTGCTTTATTCCATCTTTTCATATTGGGCATGGAGTATTTGGAAACCCAAAATCCATACCGATGTTACTGCTATATATCTGAAAAATTTTAACGAAAGAATTTATCTGATACTTAGTCTTCCAAAACAGTTTCATCTATAAACAGTAAATAGATGGCTTATGAATGGGCCCTTTTTTTCCGCATTGGTAACCTATTTTAACTTTCCAGTGTTATAGGTATGAGAGTAATGGTGAAAATGATTCACCTTAGAAGATACTTCTTTTAATTTCTAATTCTGCAAGAAATACATTGCTCGAGTATAAATTGCTCTTCCACTCCACCATAATATTCAGAAGATGTGATGTCAGTAATACCAAACATCTACAAGTATTCAATAATTCAAGAATGAGGCATCATATTATATGCCCGCTTAAGGTCAATCTGCGCTATAGATATGCATGATGTTTTTGTCAGTGCCTCAAAACTGTTTTGATACAATTCATTTTGTTTCCTTAGTGATATTCCTTCCCGTGAAAGAAAAGTATTATTTATATTATTATTCAGTAGTCTTCTTTCTATCACGTGTTTTCACTGCACTACCGAAGGCAGCTTTGTCTGCCTTGGGTATGTACTGTTGTTTGTTGTGGTTCTCGTATTTTCACCTTATTGAAAGTGTTCTATGTAGGATGTGTTTGGTGCCAAGTAGTACGGTTTTTTGTATGTTATACTTGTTTTTGTTACATATTTCTCTGAATATTTTTTATCATACCTAATGCGCCGGATATTCTGTTTTTAGGCTCCCATTGGAGTTTCCTCTATTTCTAGGTCTTTGTATTTTGAAGGTTTCTCCATTTCTGTTGTTATTGATACATCGATTAGAAAGCATTTTTTTCATGCTCTCTGACAACTATATCCGGAATATTGGCCTTAATTTCTCTATCTGTGTGTATTGGCATATCCCATAAGTATGGTTGCTTTCTCATTTTCTGTGACCATTTCTGGTGTGTGCTTATACCATCATTTTTCTCCTGCTATTCCATACTGTCGGCATCGCTTCCAGTCTATATAGGTCCCAAATCTGTCGTATCTGTGAATACATTCTTTCTTAGTCTGAACTGGGCAGCCAGTGACAATATAATTTATTGTTTCTTCTCCATATCCGCATATTCTGCAGTTACTTGTATTTATTTTCATTGCGTGGTTTTGGTGATTTCTTGTGGGAAGCCTTTGATCTTGTGCTGCAATTAAAAAAAACTTCAGTCTCTGCTTTGAGTCCTGAGCTGCTGTTGGAATTTTATTTTGCCTATTTCTTTTCTGTTTAGCTTAACCCAATATTTGTCATAAAGGGGCTTATCATGTTTCGTTGCTGTTCCAGTTTTAGTTTGGATTTCAGTTGCTTTATAGCTTTTGTTGTTTCTTCTTTTTCATCATAGTTGTTAGGTACTATGACTTCTTTTTCGTATATGTCAACTTCCTTTTAGACAGAAAAACGCTTTTTGTATTGTTCGCGCTTTGCGGCTATTTGTATTAGTTTTCCTTCTTTCAGAATCAGGTACTTCTGTAGTCCTATGGTGGTTATTTTATAATAGTTTTCTAGCTGTATAAGGCCTCTACCACATTCTATACGTTGTATATGTCAGATTTCTATGTCAGATTTTGGGTAGTGCATCCTAGATCCTGTCATTACTTTTGTTTTCCTATCTATTTTGGTCAGTTCACTTAGTGTCCAGTTAAGGATATTGTAGCTGTGACTTATAACTGGGACAGCTAGAATGTTGATACCTATTATCTTGTTTTTAGCATTGAACTCTGTTTTTAGTTTTAATCTACTGAGGTTTTCTTATACCATGTCTTTGTTCTCTGTAGGACGTGATTTCCACAGAACTCCTAATTAATCATTCTTGCTACATTGTCGTGTCGACTTCATCATCATCATCATCATCATTATTATTATTATTATTATTACTATTATTATTATTATTATTATTATTATTATTATTATTATTATTATTATTATATTATTATTATTATTATTATTATTATTATCATTATTATTATTGCCTTGCACAGCTTCTAACGCTGAGGATGTACTACAGTGTCAGATCTTCACTATCAGTAAACTAAGATAACACCTCTTATTTTTCGAGCACCTTCAGGAGTATTCGAGTGGTTCCACAAGCAGTGCTGTTTTCTGCAAGTGCACCACCTTATTGCAGCCCCTATTTGTTCCACGTATTTCTCGAGATTTTTGCTTACTGTTCCCAGGGCTCCGACCATTATTGGTACTACTACTGCTACCTTTTTCATTTACCACAACTGCTTAACTTCCCAAGCTAACCAATCATATCTATCGACTTTTTATAGACGTCGCACAGTATACACTATCGTGATGTTGTTTTTTGAGAGTATTATGTCTACGGTGGGTTTTGTACTATTTGTCAAGTCACAACAAGGAGCTCAGGCACCCAGTACTTTATTCAATATGCGCGCAGTTCCAAGTAATGCCGGCTGTTGCAATACATCTAGATTGTATGGTAGTTTCTAAAGTTTGCAGATGTTTTTTCCAGATTGGGTGACAACAGGGATAACCTTATGTTTGACTCTCATAGCTGCCGCATCTAGCGATCTCATTCTCAAGTCCTCCATAGTTATCAACCTTTTCTCTTTTTTCATAATAATAATAATAAAAATACTAATAATAATAATATAATAACAATTATAATATATAATAATAATAATAATAATTATTATTATTATTATTATTATTATTATTATTATTATTATTATTATTATTATCATTATTATTATTATTATTATTATTATTATTATTATTATTATCATTATCATTATTATTTATTATGTATTATATTATTATTAATATTATTATTATTATTATCATTATTATTATTATTGCCTTTGCACAGCTTCTAACGCTGAGGATGTACTACAGTGTCAGATCTTCACTATCAGTAAACTAAGATAACACCTCTTATTTTTCGAGCACCTTCAGGAGTATTCGAGTGGTTCCAAGCAGTGCTGTTTTCTGCAAGTGCACCACCCTTATTGCAGCCCCTATTTGTTCCACGTATTTCTCGAGATTTTTGCTTACTGTTCCCAGGGCTCCGACCATTATTGGTACTACTGCTACCTTTTTCATTAACCACAACTGCTTAACTTCCCAAGCTAACCAATCATATCTATCGACTTTTTATAGACGTCGCACAGTATACACTATCGTGATGTTGTTGTTTGAGAGTATTATGTCTACGGGGGTTTTGTACTATTTGTCAAGTCACAACAAGGAGCTCAGGCAGCCAGTACTTTATTCAATATGCGCGCAGTTCCAAGTAATGCCGGCTGTTGCAATACATCTAGATTGTATGGTATTTCTAAAGTTTGCAGATGTTTTTTCCAGATTGGGTGACAACAGGGATAACCTTTATGTTTGACTCTCATAGCTGCCGCATCTTAGCGATCTCATTTCTCAAGTCTCCATAGTTATCAACCTTTTCTCTTCTTTCATAATAATAATAATAATACTAATAATAATAATAATAATAACAATTATAATAATAATAATAATAAAATAATAATATATTATTATTATTATTATTATTATTATTATTATTATTATTATTATTATCATATTATTATTATTATTATTATTATTATTATTATTATTATCATTATCATTATTATTATTATTATTATATTATTTTAATATTATTATGTTATTATTATTATTTATTATTATTTTATTTTATATCATTACTACTACCACTACTACTATTATTATTATTACCTAGATCACCATCGTCACCACCACCACAATCATCATCATCTTTTTTATTATTATTCGAATGCCTCCAGGAATATATTTGTGTTTTACCCAGTGTAGGCCGATGAGATGAAGTAGGTGTCAAGTACCAGCATCGATGGTGTCGACTAAGACACCCTTTAAATTGCTCACCTTAAATAAGAAATCCTTGTACATAATAAATAATAAAGGGGGTTTAAGAGGCGTCACCGGGCGATAATCTATGAAACCGCTAGAGAGTTTGTAAAACGGGAATGAGAGAGTTTGATGATACTCTTTTACTCTTTTACTTGTGTCAGTCATTTGACTGCGACCATGCTGGAGCACCGCCTTTAGTCAAGCAAATCGACCCCAGGAATTATTATTTGTAATCGTAGTACTTATTCTATTGGTTTCTTTTGCCGAACCGCTAAGTTACGGGGACGTAAACGCACCAGCCATCGGTTGTCAAGCGATGTTGGGGGGACAAACACAGACACACAAACATACACACACACACACACACACACATATATATATATATATATATATATGTATATATATATACGACGGGCTTCTTTCAGTTTCCGCTTACCAAATCTATTCACAAGACTTGGTCGGCTCGAGGCTATAGAAGAAGACACTTGCCCAAGGTGCCACGAAGTGGGACTGAACCCGGAACTATGTGGTTCGTAAGCAAGCTACTTACCACACAGCCACTCCTAGTATGTAAATAAATGAAAAGAAATAGTAACATCTTGGCTCGGTTGGGAAAACTGCGGTTGAGGCCATCAATGTGGAATGCAAAGGAGAGATGAGTTATGGCCAAGAGAAGAAAACAGAAAAAGTATTTTTAGGGTTTGCTAAACTGCAGAAAGTCAACAGTGAGGATGAATGGTATTCATTAATGCTTACGGAGAAGGACCTTGTAAAAGTAAAAATCCCTGTATTGTTGCTAGTAATACGAGCTGTAGTGCAAGATTAACCAGCAAATCGAGGGGTAATTTATGGAGTTGACTGGCGAATATGCATTTTAGGAGTACCTAGATTTCTATTTAAATTATTTAAATGAAATTTGACCGCTATTTCTATCATATTTGGCGAAAGGCCTGGCGATATTTAGTGGTGCAGTAAAATAACTTTAGTAAAGGTAAAAAAAAAAACGCTAAAGTTTTCAGGGATTTGAAATTTTACTTTGAATGATGGAAGTGATTAAATTGCAGAATTTAAAGGTATCACTACGTAAGTTACTGGAGGGAATCAAGCTTCTAATTAAGTGTCGTGAAGTTTAATGGGAAAAGAGAACACTATATTTTGTTGGAAAAGTGGGTAAGAGTGTTGACATCCTGCCATTGCTCAGGCTCGGCGGTATGTGTTGATAAGAAAGTTTAAGAAAGAAATGTATTTAGTCTTCTTTTTTTTTTCAGGAATTGCCGCTAGCATACAATTTCATTAACGATGCCATCCTTTCGTTATTTTTTATTTAGTCTTCAAAACCATTTCTACCAAATATCAAAGGTCACATCTATTTAGTAATATTATTTATTTATTTCTCACCATGCTCCCTTCAACTGCACCAGATACAGCTTTATTGTTGTACTTGCTTTGTTATTGTTTCTATAGTAGTAGTAGTAGTAGTAGTAGTAGTAGCAGCAGCAGTAGTAGTAGTAGTAGTAGAAGTGTGGGGGTAGTGGTAGTAGTAGTAGTAGTAGTAGTAGAAGTGTGGGTAGTAGTAGTAGTAGTAGTAGTAGTAGTAACTGTTGTTAATGTCATTATTATTCTAGCATATATCTAGCATAAATAAACATCTTATGTTTTGTCAAGCCTACACCAGGCTGATCTGTATAGAAGCTTCCAAGGGAGAGCATATGCTCCCATCCAAAACTAAAACTAAAAAATAAACGACAGAAGAAAAAAATGTACAAGAAAGTAAGACAACACCAATCCTTACTTCTTTACACTCAATCAAGGAAACTTCAATAAATATTCCACCTACACTTCATATGTATATATATATATGTATATATATATGTATGTATATATATATATATTATATATATATATATATACATATATATATATGTATGTGTGTGTGTATGTGTGTGCATATATATATATATATGTATATGTATGTATAGGTATATATATGTATATATATACACATAAATGTATATATGTATGAATAAATATTTATACATTTATACAGATATATACATACATATATACATTGTATATATATATATATGTATGTATGTATTATATATATATATATATATATATTATATTATATGTATATATATATATATATATATATATATATATATATATATACATATATGTGTTGTATGTAACGTATATATGAAAGTACATACACACATTATATATATGTATCTATATATCTACATATGTATATATATGTATGTATAAATATATATAGACGCACACACATATATATAATATATTATACGTATATACATACACATATATACATATTTCTTTTCTACCCACAAGGGGCTAAACACAGAAAGGACAAACAAGGACAGACAAACGGATTAAGTCGATTATATCGACCCCAGTGCGTAACTGGTACTTATTTAATCGACCCCGAAAGGATGAAAGGCAAAGTCGACCTCGGCGGAATTTGAACTCAGAACGTATCGGCAGACGAAATACCGCAAAGCATCATTTCGCCCGGCGTGCTAATGTTTCTGCCAGCTCGCCACCTTTCTTTTCTGCCATATACATATATACGTTTATACATATACACATATATAGGTATATATGTATGTGCGTGTGTGCATATATATATATATATGTGTGTGTGTGTGTGTGTGTGTCGCACACATGCAAACATATCTCTATCCATGCATACGGCTAACATTTTCTTTTACAGCAGAAGAAAGGAATGCCAATTTGTGATTGTTGTTCTTATTATGCCCTTTAAACGTTGTAGCGTGAGTAGAAACTAATAGAAATACTCCAACATTGCTCGGGTACCGAAATGAAGATGATGATGATGATGATGATGATGATGATGATGATGATGATGATGATGATGATGCGATTGATGATGAGGATTTTGATGGTGATGAACATTATCGTTGTCGTCGTCGTCGTCAGCAACTTTTTATGCTGTTTTGCTTTTATCATTTTACTTGTTGCAGTCATTGGCCGACGGCTATGCTGTGCAGCTACTCGAAGAATCTTAGACAAAAGCCTGGCACTTACTCTAACGCTAGGTTATGGGAACGTAAACAAACCAACACTAGCTATCAAGCAATAGCATGGGGACAAACACGAAGTTTTGTGCATGCATATAAATACACATATGCATACACGACGTATATATATTATACATCATATCATATTATATATATATCTATATATATATACATACCCGTTTTGTAGCCATCCATCCATCCATACAAACATACTCGCATGCATCCATAAATACATATATACACACACATACATTCTAAGGGTTTCTTTGAATATCTTTCTATCAAATCCACTTAGAAACATTTAGTTGGCCCGGAGTTATAGTAGAAGACACCTGCACAAGGAAAACTGAACTTGGAACCACGAGATTGGGAACCAAGCTTCTTACCTCAAAGCCATGCTCGCATTTCTGTAATTAAATATTTTCATATATTTATAGTGAAATACTGTTATATGTTGCCAGTTGAGTTTTCCTAGGTTTTAATGGCGTGTGAAGCTTTTAAAGCTGTTTCTATCGTTAACTTCAATTTTGATAATAAATTTATCCAATTTTTACATTTTACATTATATATTCCTTGTACTCCTAACTTGGTATGCAACACAAAAGATGTAAGTCTAATGGAAATTCGTTTTATTCAATAAGAACTCTAGGGGAGTCAGCATTAGTTGTTCTAGATTCGGGACTCTTCTGAAAAAGATGTTTGCTTAGCCCAGCACGTGGGCATGCAACATGAGAAAATATAGACTTGACAGTTTGACGCCAGCAACTTTGAGGGGCTGTCTATGATGCTTGGTGGTCATAAATAAAGATTGTCACTGGAAACTGAAAGCGTTTGAAATGTAATAGTGTATATGATGGGATGCGTGGAATGAAAACATCTCCGTTGGAACAACCAGTGATAATACTGTCTTTGATCATATTGAACATAAAAGTTTCGACGACTTATCTTGTACTGTTGCAGAGACTGGTGCATCCAAAGAAGGAGAGTGGGGCTCTTTGACAATACAACGTGAAAATTCACACAGAACAATCACATTCTGAGCATATCCATGACAAAATCTTGTTCAGTATTGAGACATAGATCACAGGAAGATGTAGGGACCCCGAATGCGGCAGATACTAAAAGACCCTATGGAGATTTCGTATGGATGTGTTATAACATCAAGAACAATAACATGTCAGGCAAAGAATTTCACAGAATTACCACTAGCAGAAAATGTTGCATTGCTAACATTGCATCCACTATAACGATAATATGCAACAGCACAAAAAAAAACCAACAATGATGCTACTGCTCTAATAAGAAGCAGTAATGATAGTAATAACAATATTAACAGCAGCTATATCACGAAACCTTTTACGCCAAACAGAATAGAAAACCATTTGGTATATACGATTATCGACAGAAATACACATAGGCTATATCGTTAGATCAAGCTGAACAGAGTTGAAGAAATATTTGCTCCAATATTTATTTTGTGAGATACATCCAAATTATTTTCCACTCGGTAAACCACGCCCAGAAGCACACCACATCCCCACAAAGAACTGAAGATTTTACACTAATACCGATTTATCTGGGACGGAGATGGACAAGGCAAAAAATCTCGAACGTATCAATAAAATTAATCTTCTATTTCGTCGTGAAATGAATCATCTTGAAAGCCTTTACAACGCTACGACAAATATAAGTTTTTGAAAGGACATATTTGTCACTGGTTCGAGTACGTTTTTGTCGATCTCACTTATAACAAAAAAAATAATACACCGGACACACAATACATATATATATATATATATATATATATATAATCTATATATATATATATATATATATATATACCCACAATATATTACATACAATATACATATTATATAATATAATCTGAATGATATGATATATATATGTAAAAAATGTAATATATAAATAAATATCTATAAATATGAACCCATCCGATCTTCTGATTACCTCATTTCTTCTAAATATATATATTATATATATATATCTATATATATATCTATATATATATATAGATATATATTATATTATATAGATATATATATATATATATATATAATATTATATAGAGGGCATTATTACACATAAATGCCACATGCTTGGAGGGACTCAAAATCAAAACTGCTAAAGTAAATAAACATATCGTACCGAATGCAATTCTCGAAGCAAGATATTTAAAAACAGAATTCAGCTGCATATCACCTGTGCTTTCGTCATCAGTGCAGTGTTTTGCACTCTTTACTCGTCAGTGCAAACATAATTCAAGATTTATAATGAATGAACAAAATCAACATACCAGACGAACAACCATCGTATCCACCGTAGTATTTAGAATTGTCCATCCCTTATACATGTATGTAAATGGCGGGCTTTTTCGAATCGCATTTCGGTAACAACGTGCTTAAATTATAAATTTAACCGGAGTATATTCTATACTGAATTTTTATTCCGAATACGTACTTGATTCACCTGTGTTTCTCTGTGCATGCGTGTGCGTGTGTGTGTTAGTGTGTCTGTATCTATCTGTTTATTTATCTATCTATCAACGCTTACAGGTGAATTAAGTATCAATAACATTTGATTAGCTATGTCAAAAAGTAAATAGTTTTAAGCACATGTACTCAAATTAATAAAACTTGCAAATTTTGCTTTAGTTTCTTGCATAAATATGATACGTATGATTTTTATTTACAATTAATCAGCGAAATTCTGGTTACACTATAGTTTATGAGTGTCTTGTGACAAATTATCTATGCATATGGTCACGTGAAGAAATGTTTTTTATACATAAGAGCAGAAAAAGTTTAGACGATGTTAGATTAATACTTATCCGAAAGGAGATGTGACTATCGGTTATTTCGGCACTTTTTCTGAGTATTGATGTGATGGTAAATGATAACAGAACGAATTCTTTTTTATTGAAGTTGAGGCAGTGAGACATAGGAAAAGGAGCTTGAAAAAGGAGAAGAAGAAGAAGAAGAAGAAGAAGAAGAAGAAGAAGGGGAGGAGGAGAATAATAATAAGAAGAAGAAGAAGAAGAAGAAGAAGAAAAAAAAAGAAAAAGAAGAAAAAGAAGAAGAAAAAGAAGGAAAGGAGAAGAAGAAGAAGAAGAAGAAGAAGAAAGAAGGGGGAGGAGGAGAATAATAATAATAATAATAATAATAATAAGAGAAGAGAAGAAAGAAGAAGAAAAAAGAAGAAGAAGAAGAGAAAGAAGAGAAGAAGAAGAAGAAGAAAAGAAGAAGAAGAAGAAAGAAGAAGAAGAAGAGAAGAAGAAGAAGAAGAAGAAGAAGAAGAAGAAGAAGAAGAAGAAGAAGAAGAAGAAGAAGAAGAAGAAGAAGAAGAAGAAGAAAAAGAAGAAGAGATAATTTATTGCTACCAAATTACATCAGAGCATCTTCTAAACATATGTGACATTGCCACTCAGTTACATACAAGATGTCCTTTGATAAAGAATTATCATCGCATTTGGCCTGTTTCGGAATTTTATCTTACAAGTTGTTGTGTGAGAAAAACCGCAAGGAGCAGATATTTAGCAGCAGTATCATAAGACGAGTCTATCAAATGTTAATAATACACTTTTAATCCTAAGCAAAATAAGTTATCGCGCTAAATATTACTTTTACTGCGAACTAATTATTATAGAAAAGCCAATTACAAAAACTGTAGAAGGAATTTTTACCTGGTGCACTTACACTTTCGTAAGACTACACAAACTGCTATATGCATTTATTTGCACATAGAAAAATATGCACGTACGCATACAGCCACGTATATACATACATGCATATGTACAGATATATTCATATATGAATGTATGTGCATATTTATATGCATATTATACATAAATACAGACATGAGTCTCGGGTGTTAAAATTAACACCCAGCGAAACACTAGCGACATTCTGGAAGCTGAACTGCTACCATGGGCAAATGACCACTTTCAAGGTGCACTTTGGAACCTCCAACAGGACTCAGCACCACCCCACAGCACCAAACAGACACAACACTCGATTTAGAGAAACAGTTCGTCGTTCATAGGCAAGGATGTATGGCACTCAAAAGTCCTTATCTCCATCCGTTGAGTTTGTCTGCTTGCTCCAGTTTGGAGACTAGGTCCCCTTATGCTTTGCTCACCGCTCTGAAGGTAAAAAAACCTACCAGGAATGAACTTCGATTCCGTAAAAGCAGCTGCGTGCCGTGTGTGAAGCATTCGTACCTAGAATTAAGGCTGTGATTTGAAACAGAGGAGGTCATATCGAATAAATATAGTAATTACATAATTCGTTTACTTTACCATTGCATTTCAGCGGTCAGACCTGAAATATAACAATACTTTGTTTTGGCAGAATTGATGAAACAGTTGGTTGCCTTAATTTTGGCATACACTGTATATATATATATATATATATATATATATATATATATATATATAAAATATATAACACATGCATATATATATATATATATATATATATATATATATATATATATATATAAAATATATAACACATGTATATATATATATATGTGTGTGTCACTGGCGTAGCTGTGTGGTAAGAAGTCTACCTCCAGAAGTTTGCTTCCGGGTTCAGTCCTACTGCGTGGC
>NC_043016.1:3543073-3563073 GCF_006345805.1 Octopus sinensis | reverse complement strand
TGTTGAAAGAACCACCCATGTTTCCAGAGGTGAATTATTCAAACCCCAAAGAATCCCTCTCAACACATGGCTATGATGCTCCCCCACTACTTCTGCTCGTGATCAGAGATGCACATATCGTCAGCCACTAAGGGACATGGTCAACTGTTTCAGGTCAAACAACTGACAAGAAAATCTGTGGTATTGAGCAGAATATTTGCTGTAGCCCATCTTTTATACCAAGACAAAACAATGTACATGATAACACATCCAATCAGTTAAGATTTATTATTATTATTATTATTATTGTTACTATTATTATTATTATTATTGTTACTTTTATTATTATTATTATTATTATTATTATTTCATTATTATTATTATATTGTTACTTTTATTATTATTATATTATTATTTTATTATTCATTATTATTATTTTATTGTACTTTATTATTATATTATTATTATTATTATTATTATTATTATTATTATTACTATGATTATTATTATTATTATTATTATTATATTATTATTATTATTATATTATTATTATTATTATTATTTATCAGTAGTTTTATTTTTATAGCGTGCTTTCACTTCACTACCGAGCGCAGCTCTGTGTGCCTTGGGTATGTGCTGTGATTTGTTGTAATGCTCTGATGGTTATTGTATGGAAAGTGTTCTGCGTAGGATGTGTGCAGTACCTAGTAGTGCATTTTTCTGTATGTTATATGTGTTTGTAAGTCCTGGTGTTTTTGTTATGTATTTGTCTGAATATTTTTTTATCATGCCTAATGCACCTACTATGATAGGAATTGTTTCTGTTTTCAGGTCCACATTCTAGTTACCTCTATTTCCAGGTCTTTGTATTTTGAGAGTTTCTCCATTTCTTTTAGAGACACGTTGTCATCTGCCGGTATTGATACATCAATTAGAAAGCATTTTTTTTCTTCATGATCTCTGACAACTATATCTGGTCTGTTGGCCTAATTTCTCTATCTGTGTGTATCGGCATATCCCAGAGTATGGTTGCTTTCTCGTTTTCTGTGACCTTTTCTGGTGTGTGCCTATACCATCTTTTTTCTGTTGTTATTCCATAATGTTGGCATAGCTTCCAATGTATGTAGGTTCCAACTCTGTCATGTCTGTGAATATATTCCTTCTTAGCCAGGACTGGGCAGCTAGAGATAATATGATTTATTGTTTCTTGTCCATCTCCACATATTCTGCAGTTACTTGTAATATTTCTTTTCATTACATGTTTTTGGTAATTTCTGGTGGGGAGGCTTTGGTCTTGTGCTGCAATTAAAAATCCCTCTGTTTCTGCTTTGAGTCCTGAGCTTCTCAACCATTGCTGAGATTTTTCTTTGTCTATTTCTTTTGCGTTTAGTTTAGTCCAGTATTTACCATGAAGGGGTTTTTCTTGCCATCGTTTTATCATGGCTCGTTGCTGTTCTATTTTTAGTTTGGATTTCATTTGTTTTATAGCTTTTGTTGTTTCTTCATCATCTTCTTCTTCTTCTTTGTGTTTATTAGGTGGTATGATTTCTTGTTTGTATTTGTCAGCTTCCTTAAATACTGAGAACAGTTTTTTGTTTTGCTCGTGTTTTGCTGCTATCTGGATCAGTTTTCCTTCCTTCTGAAGTAAGTATTTTTGCAGTCCTATGGTGGTTATTTTATAGTAGTTTTCCAGCTGTATAAGGCCTCTACCACCTTCTATACGTTGTATATATAGTCTTTCTATGTCAGATTTTGGGTGATGCATCCTAGATCCTGTCAGTATTTTTCTTGTTTTCCTATCTATTTTGGACAGTTCATTTCGTGTCCAGTTAAGGATATTGTAGCTGTAACTTATAACTGGGACAGCTAAAGTGTTGATACCTATTATCTTGTTTTTAGCATTGAGCTCTGTTTTTAGTATTGATCTAACTCGTCTATAATATTCTTTTTTATTTTCTCTTTCATTTGTGTGTGTTGTGTCTTATCTAGTTCATGGATTCCTAAGTATTTGTAAGTTTGGCTTTGGTCTAATTCTTTTATTTCATTGGTTTTATCTAGTGTGATGTTGTTACTCTTAACTAGTTTTCCTCTTTTCATGGTTACTTTGGCGCATTTTTCTAATCCAAATTTCATATCTATTTCTTTGGTAAATCCATGAACTGTCTTTAATAGTGTTTCCAGCTGTTTGTCATTTGCAGCGTATAGTTTTAGGTCATCCATATATAAAAGGTGGCTGATCGTTTTGCCGTAACATTTATATCCGCATCCAGTTCTATTTAGCATATCAGATAGAGGTGACAGTGCCAAGCAGAAAAGGAGTGGAGAGAGCGTGTCTCATGAGTCCCTCTTTTGTTTGGAGGTGTAGGACTGTTTGCCATTTATTCATAGAGTGCTCTATGAATTTTATGATTGTTGGTGCTACTTTGTTAATGGCTAGTGTTTCGAGGATCCATGTGTGGGGGATGCTATCAAACGCCTTTTTGTAGTCAATCCAGGCCATACTGAGGCCTTTCTTCTTTCTGTGGCTGTCTTCAGTTACGGCTTTATTAATCATTAGTTGATCTTTACAGCCATATGAGCCCTTGCGGCATCCTTTCTGCTCTTCTGGGAACAGTTTGTTTTCTCCAGGTGCTTGTTCAGCCTTTGCGTTATCACTGCAGTAAATGCCTTGAACATAGGTAGGGAGGCAGGTTATTGGTCTGTAGTTTTCTGGTTTTGTTTTTCATTTGATTTGGGAATTAAGATGGTTTTCCCCTTCGTGAGCCATTCAGGCATTGTCTCTGGCTCTGCTAGTATGCTGTTAAAGTTTTCAGCCAGCTTTTTATGCATTCCTGTTAGATATTTCAACCAGAAGTTGGGGATCTTGTCATGCCCAGGTGCCTTCCAGTTGCTTAGTTTTTGCAGTGCCTGGGTGACCTCTTCAGTTGTTATGGGGGTCCAAAGTTGTTCAGATGCCGAGTTTGTTATTTTCATACTCCTTTTTTTTGGCGGTTCGTTCGCCGACCATATTTCTTTCCAGAATTCTTCCAATTCTTCTGCCGTTGGTGCTGCAGTGACTTCTATTTTATTTTTGCCTAGTTCTTGGTAGAACTTTTTGGGGTCGGAGTTGAACTTTTTGTTCTGTTCAAAGAAGCGTTGGCGTTTCTCGTACCGGCGGATCCTTTGAGCTTAGGCAAGGATATCTTGCTTCAGCTTTTCTTTTATCTCCGGCAAATCTTTTTCTGTGATGTTATATTTGCGGAGCATTTTTGTTCTCTTTTTGTTGCTCAGTAGCGTTGCTTGTTTGCTGATTTCATTAAGAATCGACAGGTCTTTTCTATTTTTTTTTATTTTGTTTTGGATGTTATTTATCCACAGGGTTTGTTTGGATGGTGGTACTCCTGTTTGGGCGGGTTTGGGTGAGTATCCAGCTTCTTTTGTGGCTGCAGTGGCTGCTGCGTATATCAAGTCATTTAGTTCAGTGATATCACTTTTTTTTGTTTCAGTGGCTAGTTCAGTGACGGCTAGGTTTATGTTGTTTATAATTGGTGTTGTTATTGCGTTTATTTTTATTCTTGGGAGGTATGGTCGGTGGTCCATTTTGAGCTTTGTGGTTTTTAGTTCTTTGATTATTTTATTTTTTATATTATCATAACCATTAGGCTCCCCTTCGTGTTTACATCGTGTTTGTTGGGAATGTTGCGTTTGTCTTCGTGTTTTACAGTTTCAGTGTTTATATTATTGGGCATTGTTGTGTGGCTTCTATCTACATTTTCCTGGTGTATTTTTTCTTTTAAATGTTCTATTTCTATTTCTGATATTTTTTGCTTTGAGAATGTATCTTCGTACGTTAGCTAATTATTAGGGTCATTGCTGTATCCAAGTCTATACCTCTATTATTTTCCTTCCATATTTTAATGTATGTTTGTTGTATTATCATTTTGTGGGTAGAGCATTGCTGTGAAGTATGCGTGTAAGATAGAAATGTATTCCTCACGTGTCCATTTACGTTTTGGGTTTTAATTGCGAGACATGAGGTACAACGTCCGGCCATTATTTTGACGGTCGTCATTTTCGTAGGGTACCGGTCCGTTTATTTCTTCGTAGTTCCTTTGTACATGGTGTTTGAGGTCGGGGATGATCGTGTTGTTCCACGCATGTTTACATGTGTTGTGTTAGAGGTGGAGATAATATCGAGTCAAAATACATCATTTCGTTTCGAAAATAGTAATAAATTTCAATTCGTATTACTTACTCGGATATAGTCCAATTCTTTGTTAGTAATCTTTGGCCCAATAGGGTTGTCCTTGTTTTCGATGTTTGTGGATAGATTTCGGAGCTCTGTATTTTCCTTCTTACATCTTAAACGTCCCCGGTGTCTTCTCTTAAACGTCCCCGGTGTCTTCTTCTTTATTCTTCTTTCTTCTTTTCTTCTTATTATTATTATTATTATTATTATTATTATATTATTATTATTATTATTATTATTATAGTATTATTATTATATTATTATTATTATTATTATTAAGGCGGTGAGCTGGCAGAGCCGTTAGCACGTTGGTCGAAATGCTTAGCAGTATTTTATCTGTCGCTAAGGTTGAGTTCACATACCACCATGGTCGATTTTGTCTTTCGTGGTCGATAAAGTAAATACCATTGAAACACTGGGTTCGATGGAAGCGACTTTCCCTTCCCACCAAATTTTACGCATTGTACCTTTAGTAGAAAGGATAATAATAATTATTATTATATTTATAGGATTTAGGTTACTCCTCCAGAAGGTTTGGATGCGAAAAAAGACGGGTGCCATTGAAGTAGATTGACAAGTTTATTTTTTGAACCTGTGGAAGACACACGTGATGGTCAAGTTGGGTATGCTGCCCTAAAAGATAAACGCAAGTTATCGTGTATAATTTATGATGTTTATATATATGTATATATATATATATGTGTATGTGTGTGTGTGTGTGTGTGTGTGTGTGTGTGTATGTCTGTGCGTCAATCTTTTTAAATTTTCTTAATTTTTTCTTAATTTTTTTAAAATTATTTAATTTAACTTATTTTGAAATTTTTCTTCAATTTTTGATTTTTAACACTTTAATTTTTAATCCTTAATTCTTATAATGTCTTAATCTTCTAAATCATTTTACTTTAATTTAAAATTATATTTGGCATTCAATTTCATATTTTTAAAAAAATATTTTATTTCATTTTATTTCTATTTTTAGCTTTACGTTTTCTCCTCTATCTCTATTTAATATTCACTCTTATCGTAGTTTTCTTTACCTTCCAATCATAATACAGTTACTTCTGAATTTTCATGCATTCATTCATACTGCTGATATTTCATTCAGTCATTTTTACAACTGCTCGGTGTAAACCTGTTTACCAGAAAGCCCTCGATATTGCAAGCAGTTTACAAATATTGCGTTTACTATAGAGGTATCTAAATATGTGTGCTGGAAAATAATGTAACCGTTATTACTAATATGCTTCAGAGATTATATATTTTCGGAGGTAGTATATTTTACTATTATTTGTTTTTTCGTTTAAAATTAATTTCGTTTCGGCTTTCCGGTAATAATTTTGCTTTGCCTCTGGTGCTACGTAAGGTAACAATGTAATTAATTTGTCTTTTACATATAATCCACTTAAGAGTTATGTATGCGAAATATTTAGTACAATGAACGAACATCCGTTATATGTTTAGTATAATGTCTGGTAACTATAATTCATGTCGTTTTCTAATGTATTGTCTACAGAATGTTTATAATGCCGTATAACCTGTATTAAACATTTGTATATCGAAGGCTTGCAACAGTGGCTTCCTTGTAAGAGAAAAAAGAATATTTATCAGGCATAAAATTTCTTAATCACAAGTCATAATTTACTCCAAGTTATTCGCATGTAATCTTTCGTGATTCAGTGTATTTTTTACTCCAGGCTAAAGTATCTAATGCATTCGATTGGCTTCGCTGTCCGACATACGTATATATAATTATATGATACCTTGACGGCAATGTAACCTTCATATGACTAAGGTATCTCTGCCCTGATGACTAGTCAGCGGAGTTGCACTCGCCAAGTAATCACTGCTTCCGAATATATATGTGTGTGGAAAAAAAACTCGAGATAGAAAATGTTAAAATAATTTTATAAAAAACATTTCAGTACCGGTTTCAGACGTTGAGACTTTTCAACTGTAATTATGGAAAAAATTGAATTTGAGAAAAATTAAAGAAAAGTTTTTTTTTAAAGAATATTTGCATAGTGTTCAAATACAAGGGGCATTTTCCTTGCTTCTGCCTGTTTCTTTCTCTCTCTCTTGTTTACTCTTGTGGGTTCGAGGTCGATGTGAATTCTTGGTAGAGAAGAAGAAGAAGAAGAAGAAGAAGAAGAAGAAGAAGAAGAAGAAGAAGAAGAAGAAGAAGAAGAAGAAGAAGAAGAAGAAGAAGAAGTACGCGAGAGTTCCATGACAGTAGTATTTTGAATGGTCAACTGCCCCGAAAGTTGACCATTGATGAAGAGATCCACCGATGAAGAGATCAACCAAGAAGTTCGCAAAATCACCCAACGCCCTGATCAAGAGAAGATCTCAAAACTATGGAAAGAGGACATTGCGATAAAGAAACATTGAAATCACTCCAGCGCTGGGAGAAAATCGCCACTTGTTTCTCAAACTATGAAACCATTTTTCAAACAGAGCATGCTTCCAACAACCCTTTCCTGAAAATAAGAAAATCAAAACACTGAAACACTGATTCACACCTGTCTAAAAATCTGAACCATCACCCTACCAAAAAAAGAATACAGGACCTAACCATAACATTATAAGCCACCGTCGATACAATATCGGGAGTGCTCTACCCACAAGATAGACGCAACAACCTCCTCCTCTCATAAGGAGTAACCAACGAAATGATTAGCAGCGACGGGCCTCTAAAATACCACATCCGAACGTGGGATATCAGGATACACTTTTCAATAACGTTCCAAGAACCCACGCCATAAATCACATCAGGGCACCCCGCAACAAGGAACAACTACATAATGGCTACCGTCCCAACCACCGCAATCATTTTTTAGACCCAATATGCAAACATAGGGACACAAGATAGCACCAAACTGGCAGGAGGAAACCAAAAAGTGATAAAAATTATCAATCTAACTCACAATGAACTAACAGCAAACCAAATCAATATACTCACCAAAGGGCTCAAGTTTACACCCACCCCACAACGCCCCCAACTACAATGAAATGAAAGAAGACATCGCGGAATTCTGTAGAAAAATACGACTCGCTGAGGAACTATATGACAAATACAACGAGGATGAATCGTTGGTCCGAAATAGAAGTAACTAAACATCCTCAAAATGTAAGAACAAAACACTTGATTATTTCTGTAAACACATCTCGAATTACCCATATCAACATATGCACAAACAAAAACACAAACCAAACTTCAGCAAAAAAGAATGGGCTGAGCTGAACAAATGAAAAGGTGATAAAACAATAACAATCAAAGAGACTGATAAAGAT
Organism: Octopus sinensis; assembly: GCF_006345805.1. Lineage (NCBI taxonomy): Eukaryota > Metazoa > Mollusca > Cephalopoda > Octopoda > Octopodidae > Octopus > Octopus sinensis. Next base: position 3,555,575 of record NC_043016.1, on the reverse strand, counting down.
AGTGCAGTTGTCTTAATGGACACGGTATTCTATGTAACTCTAGTACTATCAATATTGAAAAACACAATATATTATGAAAAGGCCCAACATTATAGTCAACAGAAAATAATGAGAGACCTAAAATCCATGTTAAACCCATACAAAAAAGGGGTCACCGACAAAGAATATGACTATATGACCAATTTCAAAAGTAAAACCAGCCAATTCTACGATATTCCTAAGATACACAAAAGTGAGAAAATAAGTAACGCATGCAAGATAGCCACAGACATAATAATCAAAGTCCCTACTCCTAATGACCTCAAATTGAGACCTAAAATAACAGGTCCCGCATGCGAAAACCACCGACTCACTAACCTTTTAGATACCCTCTTAAAACCATTCCTCAAGCATGTGAAATGCTATATAAGGGATGACCAGGATATGCTCAATCACCTTCCTGAAACAGTAAACAAAAACACCCTACTAGTATCCTTCGATGTAGTTAACCTCTATTCCAATATCCCCCAACTTCATTAATTGACATATGCATTACTACCCACCTTCACTAATTGACATACTTTCAACGTGCCCTTCAACTCAAGATCCAGGAACTCAGACATCCCAAATTAAAGAAGGCTTTACAATCAAAAGCCCTACCATACATCTCCACATACAACCCTCTCAACAATGAAGCCTTCGACACCATCTTTCAAAACATTCCCCTGCTAAAAAAGGATCACAGAATGAACTTAATCCTCCAAACACACACCGTCATAAAAAGCAAGAGACAGCCCAAATCTATGAAGAAAAGTCTCCTAACACAAGCCCAAATACGCTCAACAACAACACAGAAGCCGTCAGTAAAAAAAATGCAGATGACCCAACAGTAGAATATGCGTCAATTTAATTGGGGGATCAGAGTTCTCCTTCAAACAGGAACAAAGTTTCACAGTGAAAAGCAAATTCACATGTGCTTCGGAGAACCTGATATTCGCACTAACCTGCTCTGGGTGTCAAGAGCAATACAATAGCCAAACAAAAAATAATCTACGTAAAAGAATGGCTCTGCACAGATCCCAGATCAAAATTCCCCAAAATAGAAAAATATCATTCAATATCATTGACATTTGCGTCAATAACTAAAATCCAAGCTTCAGAATTTTCCCCCTCTACCAGTTCAGGGACGATACAAGCCGTAGCCAACGAATTAGTAAAGAGACGCTCTTTATTACAAAATACAGACCCCCTTTTGAACGCGTCTACAACAAACGACATATCCACCTCGGCCTTCGAATAACACAAATACACACGCAAATATTAAAAATGATACACTCGAGAGATTCCCAAGAATTCATTAAAAAACAGTCCCAATCACTGCTAGAATCCATAACGAGCCAATTTTAGATCACTTGACCATTTAACACCTTACTACTTTCATACTACCTACATTCCCTCTTATTCTCCCTTCTCTTTCTCCTTCTTCTTCGTCTCCTTCCTCTCCGCCACTTCCATCCTGACTTTACCACTATTGATGTTTAGAATAATACCAACGCGTATTTTATAAACAAAACATTCAAAAGAGATGTTTCAGGAATTCAATCACTACTACCATCCACAGATGTGACTGAGTGGTGAGAAGTTTGGTAGCCAACCACATGGTTCCGGATTCAGTCTCATTGCGTAACACCTTGGGCAAGTGTCTTCTACTACAGCCTCGGGCTTTGTGGGCGGATTTGATAGACGGAAACTGAAAGAAGCTGGCTGTATATGTGTGTGTTTGTTTGTCTACTTGCATGAGCGTGACAGTATTGCATTCGTCCATATATGTGACTGGTTGTTTAAATTGTCTAAACCAGTATCAATAAATGAAATACTGAGGTAAAATGACGTTTCGTGTTTTACGAATCTATCAACAAGCTGAAATATATCCTCTAAACCAAGATTAGGGTGTAAACCTTATTTCTTTATTTTCTATTCAGATGCGGAAGTAGTGTGTTTATGTGTGTGTGTGTGTGTGTGTGAATGCGTGTTTACGTATGTATGGCCATAGAACTAATATATGTATGTTGTAAAGTTATGACTGTATCTGCCTGTATAAATATATGTATTATTTACTTTAGTGATAATTCTATTCAACACGCTCGCTTAATACACACAGACACGCACACACATACATACATACATACATACATACATACATACATACATACATACATACATACACACATAATACACACACACACATGTACGCATACGTGCGCGTGAACACACACACATATTATTTATACAATCATACCTACTTTAGGAAACACTCATAAATAAAGTGGCAGTGTTTTGCCTATCTGCTGTGCATGTTACTACTGAGCAATATAATTTAGTTCTGATTTTTAATCGTCAACAATATTCGATTGTATTTACGGCAATTTATGTGTTCTGAATAGGAAAATGAAATCAGTTTTACTTGATACACACTAATTATTGAAATTTTGGATTCTCTTCAAATAATCTTGCTCCAATACAATACAACACCGTGCAAAAGTCTTTGGCCACTTTAAACTATTGTAAATTTCTACAAATTACCAACATATAAGTGGATGTTGTTTCGTATTGCGTGTTTTACAGATTATATATTGACCCTGTTGGGGTCATTTCCATACCTAATCATTATATTTTGTAACAGGGGTTCTGAATGAGAGATGCAAGACGACCACCAAAAATGACCGTGCAAAAGTTTTCGGCCACCCCACATAAACCAGTCTAGATACAGTGTTTCAAAACAGAAAAATGTCTATAATAAAAATTTATTACATAATATTCATTTCAAGAATGCGACAAGCTGGTAGAATTGTTAGCACACCGGGCGAAAGGCTTAGCGTTATTTCGTCTGCCGCAACGTTCTGAGTTCAAAGTCCGCCGAGATCGACTTTGCCTTTCATCCTTTCGTGGTCGATCAATTGCGTATTGGGGTCGATCTAATCGTCTGGCACCCTCCCGCAAATTGTAGGGCCTTGTGCCTAGAGTGGAAAAGAATATTCATTTCAAGAAGTTACTGTACATTGTTAATATTTCGTGTGCCGTCTCTTAGCTTCTATGGGAAGAGATGCATACAAATCTTTCACTATCTTCACAGATATGAGTTGCCATTCTCTATATCTGAGCTCCCACAACCCTTTAAGACTGCGTGGATTCTTCTGACGAACTCTCTTCTTTAGTTTTGTCCATATATGCTTGATGAAATTTAAGTCAGGACTCTGAACTGGCCAATATTTTAATAAGGTAACACCTTCATCATCCAAACTCTGTTATGTTGCACGCGATCTGTAGCATGGAGCTCCGTCAAGCTGAAAAATCTCACCTTCATCCAAGTCTGTTATCAAATTGCCCTTCATCAACTGGATGTATTTAGCACTACACAAGTTACCTTCAATTTTAGGCAACTTTCTTGAACCATCACTTTTTATGTATCCTTAAAGTATTAGACTCTTACAACTAAAATTCACTGTTTTCGTCGTGTGACGCGGGTCATTTCGCTTTCTAATAAGCGAGAATTTATCAGGCCTCCAGTAAAGCGAAATGACCCACGTTAAACAACGAAAAATAGCGAAGTTTCGTAGTGAAAGTCTAATGCTTTAAGGACATATAAAAAGTATTTTTCCATGTGCATTGAAGTAATTATACAAGCTAAGGGAAACCACGCGAAATATAAACTATGAACAGTAACTTCTTGAAATGAACATTATGTAATAAATTTTCATTATAGACATGTTTCTGTTTTGAAACACTGTATCTAGACTGGTTTATGTGAGGTGGCCGAAAACTTTTGCACGGCCATTTTTGGTGGTCGTCTCGCATCTTACCCTCTCGATCAGAACCCCTACTACAAAATATGATTATTAGGTATGAAAATGATTTCAGCAGGGCCAGTGTTTCATCTGAGAAAGACGCAATGCGAAACATCCACTTTAAAGTTGGTAATTAGTAGAAATTAACAACAGTTTAAAGTGGCCAAAGATTTTGTACGGTGCTGTATAGAATGATTATTCCTAAGATTACAATGTTAGTTAGACGTTAACGTAAGTCACTCATAATACTTGGCAAATAGATAACCCGGTCAGATAAGGATGTTCATCTGAGAATGCCATATTTGATGATACCACTTAATCACTGAAGTTTACCGACTTATATGTTGATATATACAACAGTGCTTTTATCTACATAACTTACTTGCCTACTTTTCCATTTAGATCATTTTTATTGCAAACGTAACTTTAAAATTGTCTGTTTGATAAAACAATTGATTTTTTAAATTATTTTTCATGGCATATAGAATTAAATGAGTTCAACGCGAACAACTTCTTTGAACAAACCAAATGCAGCAAACTTGCTACGTCTTTGACGAATATACTATAGAAAAGTAAAGAAATTATATCACGGATTTTTGTAAAAGAAGCATATCTTTCCAGTTTTGGAATAATGTTTAAAGATCAGGATAAATCGTTGATTCCCCACAATTCATACCAAGTCTGTGTGGGAACCCTTTGGCAATAAATAAAAAACAAAGAGAAAAGTAATTCTTCGAAATACCTCTGTTTTGCACGCTTATTGGAGTAGTTGGAACAAAGCAAAGACAGTAGGTAAAAAGCCATATGAACTTGAAAGAAGACAATGACTATATGGACAACGAACATCATTAACAAATCACCAGTTCAAAGAGAATTTATCATTCTTCCCTCTCTTCGTGTCGAGCTGGTGGAGAAGTTTGTTAAAGATTAGGACAAAATTTATTGTTCAAGTACATTTAAGTATCGTTCTTGTACTTAAGTACTGAAAATCACAAAATGGAATATTTACATTTGCTCATATTTGTAAACTCATCATAGATTCCACTTTACCAAAATGTGTAAATTATGTTGAAGATTCTTCTTAGCGTATTTTTCTCACAGTTATTAAAAGTTTCTTGGGTAATCACAAGACAGCTGGTAATGAATGATTGTGGAAAGGATGCTCAATTACATTTTTAAAAAAAGGCTGCTTATACGAACATAAACGTACTCTTTCTCTATTGCTACCTAGAAAAATCTCTACAGGATTTCAGTGAGGAAAAAAGGAGAGATTCAATATATAAATGTTATAGAGAATGTGTATCATGGTATGGAAACATTGCTGGAATCATCAGTGTCACTGTGAAGCTATAAATTGCAAAAAATAAAATCATATAAGCGGATCTTTTGAAGATTGATTGCTTTTTTAAACATAATTAATTATTAATTATCCAATGCCGCTGAATTATTCTGGTAAGTGTAATCGCTGCGCGTGTGGTGGAATCTTCAGAGGAAGTATTCCCATTAAGAAAATGTCTCGGCCCGACAGTACATGACCCTATAAGACAACTGGGCCTACCTAAGTTATGAGGTCTAGGTAACCTCCTGTTTTGAAATGCTACTTTATCAGGGGATTGAAATCGGAACATTCGAGTGATCTTATTTGCCCGACATGCATATTGCTCGGTCACGAAGACCACTGCAACAACTTCCATTACAGATCTACTTCAAAGTGTCGTCTCTCTCATACAATTACTGAGCTAGATGCCATCAATTATTTTGAGTTTATTTTTCGCGATTCTTTTGGTGCAATGTAGTACACATTTGTTTTGGTAAATAATGGGAAAATATTCTGGTGCTTTATAATAAAATTAAAGTGCTTTTTTCCAATACTTAATATGAAATAAATGAGATGAACTACTGCAAAAATCAATTTAGAAACGACACATCATAAAAATGGCCGGAGCTCACTTGTCTCCTTGGTCTGCGCAGCCCTCGATTTCAGCAGACTTCGCCTAGAGTTTCAAGGTTCTTAAAGGGCCTTCACAGCAAATGTAGTGGCGAGAGGTCAGCGAAGACACAATCGTACTTCAGTCTGCCAAGCAATCCTCTACTTTAGTGTTTCTCAGGATCTATGACTGAGACGTAGAAGTCGGATTTTGGATCCCATCAATAGTCTACGGAGAACTGAAACAAATTGTAGTACAGGCGTACAGGTAGTTAACTATCTCTTAAGAATATTATACCATTATCTTACGTGGAAACTGCTACTCTTTTGATTGCTACAAACAAAATATATATATAAAGAAATGAATAAATACATTATTCAATAAATGAATAAATTTAGCAGATGTTGATGATATATACAACGAAACATATACCTAAATAAATAATATATTATTAGCTTCAGAAGTTGTTACAATAAATAAGGTTAGTACTTTATAGGCAGAACTTGATAATATGTTTCTTACTGACACTGGACGTATAAATATAAAAATAAAATCAGAAAATTTGAATAAGTAAAATAACCTGAGTAAGTTTCACAGAGAGATTTGTCAAATTTGCTAAACTCTTAAATATCTTCACAGTTTTCCACACCCTTACATTGCAATATGAGCTAAAGTGTGCAAGATTTTATCAACTGTACTAATTCAGTTTCGGAAAATATAAAATAATAAAAAGAATACATCAAACTATTTGTTTCAATGTACGTACGGAATTCAATGGGATTTCATTTCCGTCTCAATGTATGTATGCACTTATGTACAGATGTTGTGTGTGTGTTCATGTCTGTATGCATTACTATTTCTATATATACATATATACATACATACATATATATCGAGAGAGAGAGAGAGAGAGAGATGTAGATATATATACATATATATACGATATATATATAGATGTATATATATATATATATATATATATATATATATATATATATATATATATAGATATATATATACAATATATGCGTATTGATTGCATTCTATTATACAGTATAATTCACATGATACAATGTGAACGGTATTGTGAGAATTGGCACTTGTATTTTCCTAATGTATTTACATATGATCGTATACATATACAAATGTCTACATAAGACGAAAGAATAGGCCACATATATACAAGTCATATAGGTATTCATATATTTTCTTATACTTGAGTACTTGTGCGCATACATGATATATACATACATACACACACACACACACACACACATATATATATATATATATAAAAATAAAAAAAATAAAATATATATATATATATATGTGTGTGTGTGTGCGTGTTTGTGTGTGTATGTATTCATGTACGTATATACACAGGTACAAAATGTCTTTGTTTATTTTGTAGTACTAAAACATAAAAGTGCTTATTACAGTCTTGTGTTACAATTTTTTAAAGTTTAATCATTTTTCAATCTGCTGATGTGTACAACCAAATAACAAGCCAATATAACAGAATATGGTTTGGAATGCTATATCTACTCCGGTTTAACTTGTATGTGACATATTTATGCAAATATATTTATATATATATATGTGTGCGTGTGTGTGTGTGTGTGTGTGTGTGTGTGTGTATACACCCTCTCACACATATTCACACACTCATACATACACGTACTAGGATGCGCGCACACACACACACACACACATGGGTCTTTCGCAAATATATTCGCACAACTTTGCATGGTATGTGTATTTTTGCCACTTTAGGCAAATTAGAATACCGTGGATAAAGGACAGAATGTTTTTTAAAGAGATAGATTTGATTACTTTCCTCGTTTATCAGAAATTGTTTCCCCATTTCCCGACAAAAAGTCGATGTTAAATTTATCGCTATTAATATCCATTTGTATATGTATTTAACTATAAAGATTACTCAAACTAAGAGATAAACGGTTAACCAAGCGTGTTATAACATTCTTGCTTACAAAAGGGTCACTCTGGAAGATTATCAGATGGCATTGCTCATTCTGATGACAATTTTCTCGTGGAGTTATGTAAAAGAATTATAGCGTAATGTGATGACTGAGCATTTTCTTTACGTAGAACTTTAGCCAAAACGGTACAATTTATGTGAGACTGAGAAATAATATACATAACTACACTTCGGGAATAATAAATAGAAAATCAGAAGTAATGTTGCACACAGAATGATGGGTTTTTTTTTTCTCTGAGTTTCGTTGTATATATCATCAACATCTGCTAAATTTATTCATTTATTGAATAATGTATTTATTCATTTCTTTATTCATTTCTTTATATATATATTTTGTTTGTAGCAATCAAAAGAGTAGCAGTTTCCACGGAAGATAATGGTATAATGTTCTTAAGAGATAGTTAACTACCTGTACGCCTGTACTACGATTTGTTTCAGTTCTCCGTAGACTATTGATGGGATCCAAAATCCGACTTCTACGTCTCAGTCATAGATCCTGAGAAACACTAAAGTAGAGGATTGCTTGGCAGACTGAAGTACGATTGTGTCTTCGCTGACCTCTCGCCACTACATTTGCTGTGAAGGCCCTTTAAGAACCTTGAAACTCTAGGCGAAGTCTGTTGAAATCGAGGGCTGTGCAGACCAAGGAGATAAATATCGCTTTTACGCAAGGACCAAGGAGTGACTTTCGGCCCCATCAATCATCTGCTGGTGCCTTGTGAAATTTTAACGGCTAATCCTCCACACAGAAGAAGGGCATCGAGGGCATCGATGGAGATAACATTTCCATCTTCTCCTGAATGACAATTCTCAAACCATAGAAGACCTCTTGAGAAACACTCTGCAGCGACGTGTCAAACTATGGATGGCCCTTACCCCAATCTTCCCAGGAATTTATGAAAGCCATCAAACGAACGAAACCTGGAAAGCTCCCAATCCAGACAACATACCCTCTGCAACTCTTCATATACGGTGCAAATGTTGGATACTATGACCGTCCCGGATGACTTCAAAAACGCAAAAATCATTACCACATTCCAGAAAAGAGACTGGTCTGTGTGCAACGGTCTGTGTGGTTGCTGTTGCACACGACATTCCCGGCAAAGTTTTCACCAGAATTCTTCTGGATCGTCTGCTGGATATTGTAGAAGTCATCGAAAAATCAATGCGAGTTTCGGAGGACACACACGATTGACATGATCTCTGTGAGGCAATTCCAGAAAAACGCTTGTGAACAGCAGCAACCACACCTCTTCATTTTTTAAGACTTTCACAAAGCCTTCGACAAAGTTCCCTAACCAGCAACATGGCATGTACTCCGTCTCTTTGATGCCCCCGATCACTTGTTTAGCCTCATCATCGCGCTTCATGACGGTAGGACGCACCTGTACGCAGAATGCACTCTCCGAACCATTCCTCATCTCCTGAATCAAGGCTACGTCCTAGCTCTAAACCTGTCCTCCACCTACTTGGTGGCGATGCTCAACGAGATCCCATGCGACTCTTTTAATGTTGACATCCGCTATCACCTGGACGGCGGAATCTTCAGCCACGCGCGCCTCAGATCCAAGATTCGAACATCGAATAACAGTGTCAAGGAGCTCCAATAAACAGACGTCAATACCACCCTAACCTCTTTCATCGCCGACTTCCAGCGCTGTTTGACTTTCGTTTCCGAAGCCTACTACTGCTTTCGAATGGAAGTGAATGCAGAAAAACGAAAATACTTGCGCAGTCTGTTCATGGACAAGAAATACCGGAAGTTACCATCAACATATGGGCACAGCTCTGGAAGCGAACGAAATTCAGTATCTCAGCAGCACAGTCTCACTATCCAGTGCATGCGAAAGAGACATCGACCATCGCAGCAATCCGCTCATTAAGCTTTCGCAAGACTCAGCAAGCGCGCATTCAACAACCACGGGTTCTCCCTCCGGAAAAAAAACTCATCGTCTTCCACGCCGCTGTCATCTTCACCTTGGTCTACGCTTGGAGACAAGAACGTGTATCGAAAAGACCTGAAAACAGAAGCCGCCAACTCTCCATCATGGTGAGGAGCGAATCAGTTCGGTTGCTTGACATTCGAGGAGGGGATTATGACTGAAGTAGGTGTGAAAAGAAATCAACGCAAGGGCCGGCAACTTCAAGAGCACCACCAACCCTGCCATGCGATCAATACTCGAGACTGTTCCATATCCCACTTGGCATTCGGAGCCATGTCAATGTTAAGCATTATGGAGGCACCTGATGAATCGAACTTGGATACGAGTGGTGCCGAAAACACTATCGATCAACAACACAATTTACTGCCTAAGTAGCTTTCACAGTGTCATAGTACACAATATGTCCATGAGTGAAACAGTTAACTCCTGACTGTCCATTAAACTAGGCCACATAGTCAGATCAGTTGGTGAAATAAAGAGTAAGGAGTCAGTCTTTTCATACCGTTGTGGTATTTTTATTTGAACATATGCGATTATATTCTGTGTCGGTAGAATTTCAGTTCTTGAAGGAAAGGACTGGCCTAAATGCTGCTAAAGAGGGCAAGAAAGTCAGCAAGAGTGACAAGAAATAAAGAAATGGGTGAATCGAGTGAATGTTGCAAGTGGTGGCCTTTTTTTAATCGATAGAACCAGAGAAGATATATTGTGTTTTTGTGTATCAGTGTTTACAATATCTTTGTAGAGACACATTTACCAATCAATTGTGTGTGTGTATTTGTATGTGTTTGTGTATTTGAGTGTGTGTGTGTGTGTGTGTGTGTGTGTGTGTTTTATTTGTGTGTGTGACATTCCGATTGTCCCATTATATCCCGATTATAAATTCCATAGGATTGAGCTTGTCTTTTTTCTCTCCAAATTTACTAAAGATAACGCAAGTCACATATATACCAGTGTGTATATATGTGGATATTTGTGTGCGTATGTGTTGTGTGTTGAGCAAATAAATCACTCCATATATGGATTAAGATTTCAAGAATAAAAACTGATAAAGACTAAATTATTTCCGGGTCTAAATGTTTTAACGTTTGTGGTGCAATTTGACCAATATTATATAATATGAAACTATACCTGAAACTTAGAGAACTAATTGTGCCGAAATTGCAATATTTCTGTTAGTCGATGATACATTCTTTCAAGAATGACACATTCTTTCAAGAAATTATTACAGCAAAAATGTTTTAGAACAATATTAAAGTATGTGCTTACACTTTCAAGGTTTCTAGTCATTATACGTCTCATCTTGGGTGCTGCCCTCTAGGATGTTACCTATCATATCGAACACAGGTCTTATATTTTAAGGTTTGGTACTTATACTATCGACCTCTTTTACCGAACCGCTAAATAAACACACCAACACTAGTTGTCGAGCGGTGGTGGTAGACAAATACACGCGTACACACCCACACACACACACACACACACACACACACAAACACACACACACATATATATATATATATACGGCGGGCTTCTTTCAGTTCTACTATAACCAAATCCACACAGAGAGCTTTGGCTATAGTAGAAGACACTTGCGCAAGGTAACGACTGAAGCCGGAACTATGTGGGGGGGGCACCTTTTTACCACACAACCACACCTGCTGCTATGCATAAATACATACATACATACATACATACATACATACATATATACATATATATATATATATATGAGAGAATAAACTTTTGCTTCGGACCACCGGCACGGCAACACCGTTTTCTTCGTATGCCATACGGCATATTTTTCAAATACGCCAGCTGAATTCAATTCGTCTGATTTGAAAGACGCCTGTTGCTATTATTATTAGTGTTTTTTTGTATTTATATTCGTGTAATATCGTCCCTTTTTCTATCCTTGTTTCGTATACATTCGATCCGTTTTCCAAGAAATCTAATGCTCGTAGCTTAGTTTTTCCTTGGGGCTGGCCAGATTGGAGCAATCTCAAGATTAATCAGCCGAAATTGCGAGGATGATCCGGTTCTTGATTGAAGATTAGAGGCTTCGAATGACCCGTCCGTGTTTTTTGTATCGTCTATTTGGATGTTTTGCTTTCTTATCACGTGATCACGTGATCGACCAGGCTGTCAGATGTTGCTACACATCGCTGGTCACAATGCGCTTCGCATTGTTTTAGTCTTCAAATAACGCCACCCCACTGGCTAAGCGAGCAGGCCAACAGAAGAAAGAGTGAGAGAAAGTTGTGGCGAAAGAGTACAGCAGGGATCGCCCCCCCCCTGCCGGAGCCTCGTGGAGTTTTTAGGTGTCTTCGCTCAATAAACACTCACAACGCCCGGTCTGGGAATCGAAACCGTGACCCTACGATGGCGAGTCCGCTCCCTGACCACTGAGCCATTGCGTCTCCACACACATATATATATATATATATATATATACAAGGAAAGTTTACGAAAATAAACAAAAGACGAAGGCTGGTGGTGTACAAACAAACAGATGTATTAGTATAGCGCTCAGAAATAGAAAAAGTCTCTTACGTTTCGAGCCTACGCTGACAACAAAAGAATGAAAGAGACCTTGATATTATGTAGAGGAATTTATAAGTTAAAGTAATATGTGACAGTTATTCGGTAGCCATGATAAAACTCCGAGTTTCGGATGTCGGGGCGGAAACCCACGCCGGCATCTCTACAGTTAGCGGGCCATCGAAAAAAATGCTATGAAAATGACCGTTAAAATGAAAGGAAACTAATGAGTGATTGATCGTTATTAAGACAAAAGAGCTATTAGAATGG
>NC_043016.1:3525573-3538073 GCF_006345805.1 Octopus sinensis | reverse complement strand
TGTGTGTATTCATTTTATTCTCAGCCGAAGACACTGGACGTGTTTCTGATAGCTCTGGCCAGTCATTTGTCGAAGAAACAGACCTCAACTCAGAATAGCTGAAATTTTCTTCATTTTCAATCTCAAAACCTCCTAAATTTTGATTCTATAATCATTTTGCAATCATCAAAAGAAATATTTCACTCAGAGGTCATCTCAACAGCCCGTCGGCAAGCAGACAGCATCTACTTTGGTTCCACCATCTGACCTAATTCCACCTAACCCTACAGTAGTAAGTTGAGAGTCACCGTCACAACAGGCTACTAACAATATGACAGGTCAGAACTCACTTCAAGCACGTCCAGCAATTTTCAGTCTACCCCGCATGTCAATATAGGAAACCTCTTCCACTTATCGCTACCATTCTCAGGGTAACTGTAAATTCGGTCCCAGTGGCACCAACAGCAAGGATCACTGTTCTTTTTCAACAGGGACGTGCAATATAAACAGAACAATTCCACAATCCACCTCTTAACACCAAAACCAACCAAAGAAGAAAGAATTTCAGAAAAACCGCAACACCACATAAAATAAACTAAGGAGGAAACTCTTTTTTTTATTAAATTACTTGGAAAATATTAAAGCCGACTTAAGCCTGGAGATCCAACGTCGCATATCTAAATCTCTAGGAACACACAACCACCATCATCAACTAGAGCATCACTCCACTCATACAACCCAGAGCAAATATTATCCTCCCAGTGTTGCCCCTGAACAACGAAGCACATAGTCCATCTTCTATACAACATCATGATGGTATTAAATCCCATTTCAAACTCCAATCCCTGAATGCCCGGAATTTGTGCAACAAGGTGTACCTTTTTGACTCTTGCATCAAAAGTATTGACGATGATTTCATCACAGTCACAGAAACTGGGACAAAATCTCTACTTTGTGACGGTGTTTTTAGCATAGCTAGTTACAACTTATTTTGCAAAGACCGTGCTAATCGTCGTAGAGGCAGTGGAGGGATCTACAAACGGTCAGAAATTCCTTGAAAATGATCTTAACAAATCTCAATACGAAGCACTCTTTTGCTAATAACGAATAAACGTGTCAACATTGACACTTGGGGCTGTCTGTCCTAATTACCACCAAGACACACAGCTTTTTGAAATCCTCAGGAAAACAGCCACATATTTTTTCATTAACGGTGACTTCAACTACCCTCTCCACAATCGCGAACGTTTTCGTTGGTCTCAAAGTGCAGACGATTTCTTGGATGTAGTGCTGGATGCAAACTGGCTCCAAGTAGTCAGCTCCCCCACAAGAGGTAACAACCACCACTCCTGAAACTGTTATAGGTGTTACGTCCAAGGAACCTCTAGGCGACTCCGATCATGCTATGATCATTGCCAGTCTGTCTTTTATGGGCAGAAGCAATAAGCACCACCTCCTCCAAGCCACTCGTTTTGACTGGAACAAAGGAGACTAGAACAGTTAATGTGATGAGTTATAACGCCCAAACTGGTTTGAATTTTTTGATTCTGGAGATGTCAATACTGTTTCTCAAAACATCATCAGTGCAATCTGTGTTGCATGCGAAGCCGCAGTACCGCGCAAACGCTCTAAAAATAAATAAAAAGTGTGTAATTTGGGAGACTACAGCAGTTCGACTTGCCAGGAAAGATCGTCGTGATGCTGAATAGAAATAAAGACAGCATGGGACAGATGAGAATAGAAGACGCAACAGATCATCCAACCATCTCAAGCAAGTTACAAAAAAGACAGTAGTTGAGTTTAAACAATGTATAGGAAGCAGCCCTGGCAGCAAAGTGTTCTGGAAATATGAACATTCGAAGCAGAGACCTCACTATCCAGTTGGCCCTCTTTACAATCCACCTCACAGATCAGATTACTGATGACCCTAAGGAATGTGTTGAGATTATTACAGAATGTTGAAAATCCAAATTTACCTCCTTCACCAACTCTGCCATTAAATTCTATAACATCTGTGAAATTCACACCCGCAATGCTGCGTGTCACCTCAAGAATAAGCACATTTATATCTCTTATGATATTGATGGTGTTGCTTATTTACTTTTCAAACATGGCTGGTTCTTTCTTTTGCACCAGCTTTCATTCTTATTTCAATTCTGCCCTAACAACTGTGTCACTCCAGAGCATTGGAAAATTGCCAGTGTCGTTCTCCTGTTCAAAACAATTGATCGCACATCACCTGTCAACCACCGTCCAGTCAGCCATACTAGCTGAATCAATCACCAAACTAATGGAGTTCTGTGTCATAGAAACACTCTGGAACTTTTGGAGCTCTCACAGCCTTGTCCGACCCTCACAATTTGGATTTATCGCTAACTCCAGCTGTTGTAGCCGACTCTTCGAGTTTCTTGAGGACATCACCGTAGATATTGATGGCGGCTCATGACTGGATGTTATTCACCTTGTCTTTGCTAAAGCCTTCATTTCTGTGTCACACAAAGGACTCATGACAAAGAAAGTGTGAAAGATGATCTCTATAACTGGCTGAAGTCCTTCATTCTCGGTCGGAAAGAGGTAGTAGTGGTTCTAGCACATCATTCTTCACTCTACAAGATGACTTCTGGTGTACCAAAGGAATCCGTTCTTAGACCCCTACTGTTTGTTGCATATACTAATGACATAGATGCCAACTTGAGGAATGCTACAGTGCTGAAATATCCAGATGACATCAAGCTCTACCTCGAAATAAAAAGAACAGATCTTATGCGCTATAGATCTTACCTGTAATCAGACCTGGATACAATGCAGCAAAGGATATCTGACTGTCAACTCAAGCTAGCTGCGGACAAGTGCGCCACCATCCATTTTGGGAGGGAAAACCCAAGCCTTTACATACTTACTCAGCAACCGCTCTCCAACTATCTATTTCAAACTGTATATGACAATAGCATGTCCACACATAGAATTGGCATCACCACTCTTTGATTGCTCATCATATAAATCTCATGGAAACCATTCAGAAACGTGCAACAAAACGAATACCCGCCGTCGGGCATGTACCATATTCTGAACGTCTTGCTTCTCAAGGCAAAGATACATTAAGGCTCAGACATCTGGCAACTATCGTGGTAGACACCCACAAGATTATACACCATCTTTCTAACAACAACAATGGACACCTTTTTGAATTCTTTATGTCAAACACTCGTGGACATGGTCACAAAATCAAGAAACAACACAGCACTCATGACTTTCTGAAACACTTTTGCAGGCTCAGAATTGTTGAAGCATGGAATAACCTACTCGCATCAGTTGTTAGCTGTCGAGACACTACATCTTCAAAAACTTCCATGCTTCCTGGCGTCCGTCAACAGTACACCTGAGCACTGTATACAACACCTTCTTTCATATACATATGTATGTAATATATAATATATATATATATATATATATATACATACATAGATATATATATGTATATATATATATATATATATATATATATATATGTAGGTATATATATAATATATATTTATATGTATATATATGATATATATAAATATATACTGTATATATCTATATATGTATGTATATATAATGTATATATGTATGTATATATATGTATATATATGTGTGTTTGTATATGTATATTATGTATATATATATAGTGTGTGTGTGTGTGTGTGTGAGTGTGTGTGGTATATTGCTTCTTTCAGTTATTACACTAAGGTCATGCTGGGGCACCACCTTGAAGACTCTTTCAGTTGAATGAATCTACCCCAGTACTTATTGTTTTTGCTTGCTATGCCTTATTGTATTCTATCGGCACCTTTTGCCGAACTTCTAGATTACGGGGAAGTAAACTAACCACCGGTTGTCAAGCGGTGGTGTGTGACAAACACAGACACACATACATGCACATACACACACACACACACACACTCGCATGAACACACACACACGTATATAGACGACAGACTTCTTCCAGTTCCCGTCTACCAAACCCACTCACAAGGCTTTGGTCGGTCGTGGTTATTGTAGAACACACATACCCAAGGTGCGTGCCATGCAATGAGACTGGACCGATACCATATGGTGGAAAGCAAACTTCTTACCATACAGCCAAGCCTGCGCCTAAATATATATATATATATAGAAAGTAAGTGGCTGGATGGGAGTATGTGGAAGTTGGAGCAAGGGAAAATAGAAGTGGTCAGAGAGTCATATGAATACGATGGAAGGAGTGCATAGGGCACTAGGAGTAGTAGAAGTGGAGAATTGGGAGAATTGGGGAAGAGCCGTAAGGGATAGGATTAGAGAATGACTATAATGTTTGTAATTAATTAGTAGCCTTTCTAAATTGGAGATTAAGATTTGTATAATGACTATATTAATCTGTATATTGCATCTTTTACCATTAGTGTAACAGTGAAATTTAAATTGTAATTTAAAACCCCTATATTTACTGTGGAAATTCACCGACAAGAAAAAGGCAGATAATTATATAAAATTTGTATTTACAACCCAAGTTATTGCATTAGTAAAAGAAAAGTCGCAATGAGTCACATGCACGGAAATCATTTTCAAGGAATCAGTGAAACCAAACAAATTGCAACGGCAATGAGAGCTAATAAGAGGAAAGGCTGAAAAAAAAAAAGGATGTCAGTTTAATGTTTGAAGGTTTTATCAGAAAAAAAATCCAGAAGCTGCAACCATACAAATTTCTAATATTGTGGCACTGAAAATAGCGCAAACCAAATGAGAGCATGATATAGCCAAAACTCTCACATTTCCAAGGACTTTTGCCTTAAGTTATGCTCTGAAAAGCTAGACTTTTTAAACATGTCTAATAATGCGATTAAGCACAGACATTTTGCCATTTTGTCTTAGGTAATAGAAGAATTAATGCATGTGATCTAGCACAACGTGATGTTTGTTTATATGAAACTAGATTTTTTTTTCCTCAAATTACTAGAGACTATCACAACTGTATTAGAAAAATTCAATATTTTAATCAATTTTTTCTTTAGAAAAGGAAAACTTTTGAAAAGCTAACACAGATGCTGCTACTCCTTGATTATTGGGGAGTTACTCAGGGTTCCAAATCATGATTAAGACTTTCTACAACGTTGATCGGAACACAATATACCAAGTTTTGGTAAATAGTAACCACTAAAGCTTTACTTACTTTTTCGAATGTAATACAGAAAACTAATTGTTATAAAAACCAAGGCTCCCAGCGCTCTGCTATTAAGAAAGCGAGATGGAAGTAGGCATTGTGATTTCATATATAATGTGACTTTAGAAAGAACTATTGGAAGAAAACCTCCACAAAGACTTTTTACAGTAAATACATCAACTGAAAAAATGATTTACTTACACAAAACAAAACAAATTTGGAATATATGAGAAGTGAGAAAGAAGATTATGTAAAAAGAATAGTTGATAGATGCTTTTGGAATACTATGTTATATTTATATTATAGCAAAATATTCAATCATCATTTATTGGTTTGTTAAAAAAGAAAAAGAAAATCCTTTAGATTGAAAAGAAAAACTATGCGTAACAGATATTCAGGAAGAACAATGTACATGTTCCCAAACTTTGCAACCAATTTATAAGAAAATACAAAAGTTAATAGTATTGAGGATATGTGATTCTTTTCAGAAAAACAATATTCGAGACATTTAAAGGCTTTGATGCTTTACTGTTTTCAAAAACCGTAAAATAAATAATATATTCTTGCTATACATCATTTTACAGACAATATTCGTAAAGCACTTTAAATGACTGAGGAGAATTTTCTCACGTTATCAAGTTTTAAGGTGATACACACACATACGCGCGCGCACGTACGCACAAACACACAAACACAAACACACACATACATACACGCACACACATGATGTTTTATTAATAACAAATGATCACTAGTGGATATGCACAAAGCAGTCTTACAACTATTGTCAAATTTCTTGAAGAATTCTGCTTCCGTTCCTCCAAAGCATGTTTGTAGTTAAATGTCTTTTTACAATTTCTTGTAATTAAAAATGATTATCGAAAAAAAACTAAGACGTCTTATAGCGTAGTTGTTATAACAATTCCCTGGATACGATACTTGGTAGAAAGTATGCAAACATAACCAACCCATTAGATTTTCAAAGGTCAATGTGCATAATTTTTGTTTCATACTGTCTTTTGAGAATTCTTAAAATGTTATTCTCGAAATGAACAATTGAAGTTATGTTGAATGTGTGTGTGTGTGTGTATATATATATATATATATATATATATAATATATATATATATATATATATATATATATATATTTAAAATAGGATAAAATCTTTATAAGAATTTCTCAAGTAGTTAGCGTGAAAAACCTCATAAGAGAAAAAATGAACGAAAGCAACAATCCAGACAAACAACTGTCGCATCCACCGTAGTAATATCGAAACTGTTTAGCCCTTAAACATCTAAGTAAATGGTGAGCTTTTTCGAATTGCATTCATTATAAATCTTGAATTATGCTTGCACTGATGAGTGAAAAGTGCATATAACTGCACTAATTACAAAATCCCTGGTGCTCTGCAACTGAATTCTGCTTTTAAATGACTTGCTTCGAGACTTACTTTCTGTAAGATATGTTTATTTATTTTAGTAGTTTTGACTTTAAGAGTCCCTCCTAGCGTGTGGCATTTATGTGTAATAATGCCCTCTATATAATAAAAATAAATATATTTAAGTGAAAAAATTGATGGATTTTTTTCTCTTATGAGGTTTTTCACGCTAACTACTTGATAAATTCTCATAAAGATTTTATCCTATTTTTAAATTATAAATTTAACTGGAGTATATTCAATACTGAATTTTTATTCCGAATAAGCACGTTGCTACCGAAATGCAATTCGAAAAAGCCCGCCATTTACATAGAAGTGTAAGGGGTGAACAGTTTCGATATACTACGGTGGATGTGACAGTTGTTCGTCTGGTAAGTTGCTTTTGTTCATTCATTATAAATCTTGAATTATGCTTGCACTGATGAGTGAAAAGTGCATATAAGTGCACTAATTATGAAATCACTGGTGATCTGCAACTGAATTCTGCTTTTAAATGACTTGCTTCGAGACTTGCTTTCGGTACGATATCTTTAATTATTTTAGTAGTTTTGACTTTAAGAGTCCCTCCTAACGTGTAGCATTTATGTGTAATAATGTCTCCTATATAATATTATATATATATATACATAGTGAGAATTCACAAAAAAAACCCAAAAGACGAAGACATGTGGTGTAGACAACAAACAAATGTATTAGTATAACGCTCGGGAAGTGAAAAGGTCTTTAACGTTTCGAGCCTACGCGCTTCCACAGAAAGGAACATGGAAACATTTGTGTGTATATATATATATATATATATATATATATGTATGTATGTATGTATGTATGTATGTATGTATGTATGTATGTATGTATGTATGTATGTATGTATGCATACATATACATATATGTACATGTACGTATGTATGTATAAGTATATGCGTAGCTATGTATATATCTATCCATCTATGTGTGTGTGTGTCACATATTTGATAAATGATGTGCTTTGATTTTTGGAGAATTAATTTTTCGTAAAATTTGGAACTATAAATATCTTTAAATATACTGCACAAAACAAATCTGGAACAAATTAACACTGAAGAAACGAGTTATTGCAAATTGTATGCAAAATAGCTATATTTTTGATTGCTATAGAATGTGTATATGTGTGCAAACTAAATAACCAAAAGTGCTTATTACAAGAATTATAGTTTTTACATTTTATATTTTTAAGATTAAAAATTATAAATCACGACTACCGATTGCACTTTTCCTATACCAACTACGTTCTGTTCTATCTTCTCCTTCTCTAACCTTTTCCCTACCACTACAGACTGTACGCATCCTGATTTGTATACGATTGATTATATATAAGAAAGACTTTGAGAATAACCTTCCATCCATCGATCCATCCATCCAGGTTTGGCGACTTTCTCTGACCAATATGGACTTTCCACGACATATATCCCGATTGAGGAACGATGAATGAATGTCTTGCCTGGGTCTTAGTGACTTTGGTCTTTCTCTAGCTGAAAGACCTCATCTGCTCACGCCACAACTAAGACGATACCAGCTATGAGCTTTTCTCCACTCGGTATCTAGTGATATCCAACATTGATTCAATATCATCTACCGAAATAGTGCACATAGGCAGAAGCGTATCTATGTGGTGATAAGCTTGCTTTCCAACTACATGGTACCGTGTTCAGTCCCACTGCATGGTATCTTAGGTAAGTGTATTCTACTATAGCCTCGTGAGTGGATTTGCTACACCAAAGCCTTGTGGCCTCGTGAGTAGATTTGGTACACGGAAACTGAAAGATGCCCGTTGTATGTATACACGTGTGTGTGACTTTGTGTCTATGCCCACCTCCACCCCTACCATCACCTGACAACCGGTATTGATGTGTTTACATCCCGTAATTTAGCAGTTCGGAAAAGAAGAGACCGTTAGAATAAGTGTCAGGCTTCAAAAACAGTTCTGGGATCGATAAGTTCCACTAAAACCCTTCAAAGCAGTGTACCAGGATGGCCACAGTCAATTGACTGAAACAAGTAAAAGATAAAAGATATACTGTGTGCCATGATTTACAACGTATTCTTAATCGAGTGGATATATGCTATGTAACCCATGGCTGGGACCCTGAGAAATATTACACTACATTGGGTCAGAGAAGACCTGTGACTGGGAGAAATAGTGGGTAAGAGGTTGTTCCACATTCCCAAAATCTTGAACTGCTGAACCAAAATCCCACTACAGGTTGCAGTTTGATGTCATATCCAGGACAATTAACCTTGACTATCCCAAATCCTGAGTACTTCCTTTGTCACAACCACTCAGATAACAAATGTTTTATATGGTTTGACAAAAACACGATGTGATTTGGTGATATTTAGGGACATTTCCATTTTGACCCACCAAACGGATACCTCGATCTTCAGTTTGAGACGAAAAACTTTAACTCAGAGAGAACTCAGACTTCGAGTTTACGATCACAAAATAGACAAGTGTCATTTTCCCCTCAAAGTAGTCGGTTGAGATGTCTTTGCTAACAACATTTTCAAATCAGTTAATAGTTCACCATCCAGTCTAGTGATTTAAATCACTACTCCTTTGTTTGACTTTGCTCTAATAGTTCTCTTGAGAGAAGGAGAGAGTGGGGGCGAGACACACCCAAATAAATAGCTTTTCCAGACTCTGCAATTTGTCTTGTCGGAAACGTGGGATTCAGTTTCTAGTAACTGGATCTCTATCTATTGATAAGGAAGTTATGCTCTGTTTAGCCAGTCACCCAAAAATGCGGACATATGTCTAACTACTGAAGTACAAAAAAATCTTATATTCGAATATAGGTGACTCTACGGAGGTTTCCCGTGTCCACTTAAGCACATTCGGAAAATGTCGATACCTGTCAAACTGGAGCAAATTTACGAGATTTTAAACTCCACATGATTACTTCATCAGAATCCCAGAGTACATCTAAGAGAGCATTGCAGTCACTAACATTAATGAGTGCGTTATTTCTAAGTATACTTCTAGATGCATACAACTGACCAGTCGGTCCTTGTACATAAATTGTCCTTCGTCTAAAGCTACCACCTCTACTACTGCCTATGTAGACAACCAATAGTTTCCTATCCCATCAGCTTAAATGATCCTTATTTTGAGATCGAAACTTTTGGAAAGAGCACTGGGACTCTACTCTTTCCAACTGAAAAGGCATACATAAACTTGTTAAATGAAAAGAGCACAACTGCGTGCGTCCCAAAAATCTGACTTCTGCTAATTCGGAAAATTCTAGCTTTGCTAATTGTTACCAAATATATAACTAATTGCACAGTCATGAAATCAAGGCTTGATGTATTCGCGCAACTAGTCACAATACAGAAAATTTGGTGCGCATTTTAAAGTGGAAAAAATGACAAACCAGTTCACACTACGAGTATTCGCAAAGTCTGTGATTTGTCAGAAGTACCTTTCATATTCGCCGAACATTTCTTTTAGGTCTATATCAAATTCTAAAATCCAAACTAAATGTCGGTAGCTGTTTTCAGGAAGATACACCCAAACCTCTCTGAATGGTCTTCTTATTCATAAGCATTATGTTATTCTTTCGAAGAAGACAGTTGAAAATGACGATGAGGGATGCATCACCAGAATTAAAATCCGATGTCAATCGTTTGGAGCGAGGCGGGAATGAAATAAACTTGAAGTAAGGATATTTTAAAAGAGAATCAGTTGAATATTCGCCTAGAGATCGATGTTTAGTTCACACAAAAATATCCAGAGAATATATTTAATCAGATAGACTTGCTGGACAGAATCTAACTGCTCATTTTACGAGAAATAAAAGCCCTAAGCGTTAAATCTCTGGTAGTGTTACTAATCTCAGGGCTTTCTTCTCACACGTAGACAGAAAGAGCGAAAATCCGCTCCGATGTCAATACAACAGCTACCAATGACAGAAACCAGAAAAGATTACTTCCACAAAGAAAATCTTTTGTAAATTCCTTCGTCGCCGAAAACACTATTTGGTCTAATACGAATACTCGATTACGGTCACAGATCCTCCATATAACTGAGTTTCTCTGACACATCATCAAACATCGTATTTTTTTGAAAGGTTAGATGCTGGGAGAGTTGTGAGCTTCCAAAGGAGAAAGACAACGATCACAAGAAAATACACTACAAAAACAGCAACCTCAAAATCAACAAAATAACCCACAGGAATGCAAAGTTGAGAAATTAGTCTGCATGTTATCCTTCTGATTGCAGTTGTTGTGTAGCGTTTGTAGTTATATATCTGTTTGTGGTGACTGGTGTACTTTTGTGGTGACTGGTGTACTTTTGTGGTGACTGGTGTACTTTCAAAATGAATCTTGTTTTAATTAGTATGCGTTTTATTATACTCTTTTTTTCAGTGGTGTAAACATTTGTGTTTCTCATAAGTATATTTTCTGCCTACACTTTGATGGCATAACGTCTTTCGCTAGTGCCTTGCTCTTTAAATTACTTGTCTGTTTCACTCGACACATATTTGCAACTTTACGTTCTTGAGCCTGATAAAGAATCTATTATTACTGCATGCTCTCGTACAATGCTCGTGCATTGCTGACTTGTGGAGCTTTGTCGAACAGTTATTGTCACGTGCAGGACGGATCCAGCTATCGTCCGAGTCCATTGTGAAGATCACCCTG
The DNA here is from genome assembly GCF_006345805.1 of Octopus sinensis. Lineage (NCBI taxonomy): Eukaryota > Metazoa > Mollusca > Cephalopoda > Octopoda > Octopodidae > Octopus > Octopus sinensis. The sequence continues at coordinate 3,526,797 of NC_043016.1, read as the reverse complement.
CCTCCTTCCTTTAGCCGGTAAGGGAGGGCAAACAAGATAGTGGACGCAACTGAAAGTGTTAAAGACGGGTACCTTCCTGTTTGGCCAAGGCCTCACCAACTTTTTCAGATTCACCTGAAAAGGAAAGTGAGGCTGGAGAGTGAGGTACAGTCTCACTTATAAGTATATGCCAGGCAAGGTGCTCTCAACGACCAGGCCACAATCATCTGGGCTCTGCCTGCTCAAACTCACACAGAAATAAAAGCTAATCGATTAGACATATTAATCAAAGAATGGGGAAAATGCGCCTGTTTACTGATAGACTGCAGTCTCTATCAGTAGGAGAAATTGCCAAAGCACAAAGACCTCGAAATTGAAGTATTTAAGATGTGGAGCACGAAGGGGAAAATACCACTAGTAATTGGAGCATTTGGAATGATAAACAAAGCATATAAACATAAATGTAGAAGCTATACTTGGACCCTCAACGCTACACTTATCCAAAACATAATCCTACAAGGAACTGTTCACATCTTAGGCAAAAATAATGCAACCCAAACAAAACAATCCATAAACACCAGATATACTCTATATAGCAAATATCCAATAAAATATACAACCACCAGCAGGTCAGTTAAACAACAGAAGAACACAACTCGCATTACACACACAACACACAATACAAACACTGATTCAACAAAAACTGCAACCAGACCCCAAAACATAACAAACTGACGCAATACAATATGAGTAGGGTTTGCACTTCCAAAACAACAAAAAAGGGCAACATTGCCTGCTCTTTGTTGTTGTTGTGGAAGTGCAAACCCTACTCATATTGTATTGCGTCAGAGCACGCAATGTTGCACACACTTCAGCAACACGGCCGTGCAGCAGGTAATGCAGGAGTAATTTGCCTAAAACTAGTAAATGTTTGTAGTTTATAAAACTGCCAAATATTATAATAACTCTTTCTATTAAAGGTATAATACTTGGCATCTTTTTTTTTTTTTTTTGGAGAGAGCCGATTACATCAACCCGTGTTCAACCGGTACTTATTTCATTGATATCTAAAGGATAAAAGACAAAGTCGACCTTGGGGGAAATGGAACTCAGAACGTAAGGTCGGATGAAAGCTCTAGCAATTTTGGTACATGGCCAGCAGTTTCAGGGGGAAATGTATATCGAAGGGCCACTTATTTTATCGAACCCGAAGTATTAAAGGCAACTCATCAGCCTCTGCGTAAT
>NC_043016.1:3490378-3525473 GCF_006345805.1 Octopus sinensis | reverse complement strand
TAGAAACATTTATAAGCAGACTGCATTGTCAAATCTCCAGAGACTACTACGCAATTCTTATTAGTAAACGTTACTATTCAAAATGAAATTCACGACGGTGGTGTAGTTAACTATCACAACAGCTGTATTAAATTAGGTTACAGAATTAGCTTATGCACTTATTCGCTGGAACAAAAATATCTCATCACATTAGATAAAAAAAATACGTTTGTGTCCATAATGCTCATGAACAAAGGAGATATGTTGTCAAAGACGGCCGGGTTTCTAAGTCCACAGCATGATATCACTATGATTTATCATTCGTGTTGGCTGTTTGGATGCAAATTACCGTCTACCCATCTTCACGTCTGCTGGTTGGAACGCGTCTAGACGCATGTATATCGCGAATATGTAAACACCCCTGCATTCGTATATACAATTATATACAGCAATGTACAGACAAATAGATGCGTCTACATACTCTCCTAAATACTCACATACATACGTAAGTACATAAGTACATACATACGTAAGTACATAAGTACATACATACATGCGTATAGGCATACACACATGCATGCGCACATACATGTACACACATACATAAGCACATACATACATACATACATACATACATACATACATACATACATACATACATACATACATACATACATACATACGTACATATATATCATGAACTAACTGTTACTTTCTCAGATGCAGCACGAAGTTTTGTCAGTGAAGAGGTCGCGGTCTGAAAGCGACGAAAATATTTTGACAAATTAAATTTAAATGTTGAAGTAAATCTAACGGTTTTGTGTGTTTCTTAAATGGCTTACAAACACCTTCCACGCTGCAATTGTTTTCGTTCCAGCACACGATTTCAGATCAAGTCACTCGCTATGCAGGTACATCTCCGTAGTTATAAATATATAATTCTAGTTAAGGGCTATTGGAAATGACCAGCGCCATTTCTAGAAAATAGGTGTCAAATACTTACAATCCACTCTACAATTTGTTCACTATATTCAACTACAGACACAAAAGCGAGGGAATGAGCAAGAAACTACAGAAAATATATTCTTGCTCATTTCCACGCGTTTGTACCTGTTGTTCAATATAGAGAACAAATTGTAGCGTGGATTGTAAGTATTTGACACCTATTTCTAGCATTGGCGCTGGTCATTTCCAGTAGCCCTTAACTATAATTATATATATATATATATGTGTGTGTGAGTGTGTGTGTGTGTGTGTGTGTGTGTGTGTGTGTGTGTGTGTGTGTGTGTGTGTTTGTATGTGTTAATATTTGGAGAGAGAGATACATACATATATACATACATGCATACAGATATTATATATATATATGTATAATATATATATAATATATATATATATATGCATACATATATATATATATAGATACACACACACATACACGCACACACACACACACACACACACACACACACAGAGGTGGTCCGGTGAATAAATTTTGTCGTCGAAATTATGCAAAAATGAAAATAACACTGACATGTCATTTTAACAGATATATTCGCCAACATTACATAAAAGTATCTCGAAATACTAAAGAGAAAATTTATTCAATAAAACCGTCATTGGCTTCTACTACGGCCTCTAGATGTCTTCGGAATCTCCTGCAACTCTTCTGGACGGGTTCTTTCTTTACGTTGGTGAACGCTGCCATAATCCTTTCCTTTAGTTCATATTTGGTGTTACAAGATCTTTTGTTGGCCTCTCACTTAACTGTCAAGGGGGTTGCAGTCTAGGGAGTTAGGTGGCCAGATGTTAGGGGTGATAGCCATGCCTGGGTTCTCCTGCCTGTGTGGCATGGTACAGGGTCCTGTTGCCAGACATAGGTGTCATCCAACAGCCACCGTCTTGACCCAGCGCAGCACTATACCTTCCAGGCACTTGATGTAGACCACCGTGTTGAGTCTGAGGCCGTATGAGGCGATGAATGTCGGCACAACGTTGCCATCACTAGTGATCACTCCAAATACCATGGTGTTGTCTAAATGTTTAATTTTTATTATTCCCGTTACATATTTTGGGAACACGGAAAACCTACCTTTGTTGTGTGTGTTCATCATCTGATCCTGGCAGAATTTTTCTCGTCTGAGAAAAACCAAAGCATGTTCGGTTGGAGAGGATGCTTGAGTTTGTTCAAAGCTTCGTAGCACTGTTTCCTCTTGTTCTTGATGGCTTGAGATACAAAATTGGCCCTTTCTCATCTTGTATCAGGAATATCGAATGTCTTCATGCACTACCTTCCTAATAAGAAACTCAAACGCTACCATGTGGCCTGATTGACTTGGAAGGATCGTTCTCAATCATGGCCTGTATATTACCAACAATTTCAGTAGTTCTTTTCTTATCAGAACGATAACAGTGAGTTTTTCAAACTGCCGTACCTTCGTAATGATGATTAGACTCATCCAACTCTTTCCGAATCCTCTGCGCTGCCCTCACATTGACACCCAAACACTCTCAAATATGCGTATTGGAGCTTCCGGTGCGAATGCCAAGCAGCACAGAATTTCGTTTCTAAATTTCTGGCAGAGTGAATTGCGTCATGGTGTTGTTTTTCTCAAAGACGGTGCCCAACTGATCCTGCTATACTGTGTAGTCGACAAAATCAAGACAAACAATGCGCAAAATAAAATATAATGGCGACAATTTATCCATTGCGCCCTGTGTATGTATGTTGTATGTATGTATGTATGTATGTATGTATGTATGTATGTATGTATGTGTGTGTGTATCTCTATCTATATATATATATATATATATATATATATATAATATATATATATATAATATATATACACTCATATATATACATACATACTTGCATACAGCTTGTACATATTTAAACGCATACACAAACCTAGTTACATACACGGATAAAAAATTCCCCCGCTTATAGGAATTTATATACCTTATTATTTATATATTTTTTATTTTCTTATATGTTGACATATGTGCGTATATATATATATATATATATATATATACAGCACATGTTCTCTTATACTCCGAGATACACATATATGCGTTCTTTTTAACTTTCATACGTGCCGATATTGACACACCTATAGGTCTCAATATTTCTGTTCACACATATACGATTATATGATGTTGCATACGTAAGCAGAAACCGTGAGGAAATAGTTTAATTTTAACAAATATTATATGAATCGGGATTACGAAAATAATGTGTAAACGCGCGTGCGGGTGCATTTGTATATATGTATACATATATTTATATGTAAATTTGTGTGTGTGTGTGTGTGTTTCTTAAAAATTTAGGAGGTTTGATAGTTGAATATATTTATTTAACTAGTTAACCACTTGATATCCATAGAATTCTGTCCGCTCCGCAACCTTCATCAAGTAATAATAATTTGAATGTATAATAGATTATTGTACATGTCTGCACCAATACGCTGGCTATACATTGCACAGTATAACTGTACAATCATTAATCAATGCAGATATAGAAAGCTAATGCTTCAAATGTCTAGAAATGAGACATTAGAGTTCAGGCGATCTCAAGACCTTGGCTTCTATATCTATAACCTACGGATATCAAATGGGTAAATAAATATATCCACATCTCATACCTCCTGACACGAAATAATTTCAAAGATGATATCTGGATTTCACCTGCGTACAAATATACATTATACTTTTCTGTATTGGATTACTATCACCATCACTATCCCATCTTTACGATGAAGAACTATCCATGTATGTACCTATAGAGGACTTCTCTGTGAATGTAGAAAATTCATATTTTGTACTATATAGGTACATATATATATGTGATATATATATATATAATATATATATATATAATATAGATATAGATATATATTATATATATATATATATATTATATATATATTAGAAATATATAGTCTGCAGATGTCTGACTAGCATTTGGGGCGATAGATAGCCAGATAGATAGATAGATGATAGATAGATAGATAGATAGATAGATAGATAACTTTCTTTTATTAGCCACACAGGGCTGAATACAGAGGGGACAAATACAAATCAGAGCTTTTCTTTTCGAGGGTGGAAAAAAAGAAAATAAATGTAAGATTGCGATCAAAAGGGATCGAGAGGAGGAAAAAAAAGGAAAAAAAGAAATCGTGTATCACAGAAATAATGATATAAACATTGATATAACAAGATTGGGTTCATCCGTGGGAAGAAAAGCCTACAGAAAAGACCACGGGAACCTCAGTCAGGGAGGAAATAACCACATGAGATCAAAATGCTCTTTTTCTTTCTTTTTTACGATCTACAGGATCATGCTCAAAATCGTTTCGTTACTAGCACGCACCATCCTTGCAACATTCACCCATCTTTTTTTGAATCTTTCGCGAGAGAAAACTTCCCTCTCCATTCTCACCTTCCTTTTCAAGTGGTACTTGAAAAAGTTGATGAGCGATTGGCCAGAGAGGTAAGTGTTTGTCTCTAAACCTTTCGCTTGAGTCCCCCACACACATTCTTCTTTCACCACAGGCCACCAGTACGATGAAAACTGCCTTGCCTTCCCGATTGAGGGAAGGGGCGAGCAATTCAGACGATAGACTCGGCCGATAGGCGGATTCGTCCACACGTGACAGCAGCCGTTCGGCATAAGCCCACAGTTCTGAAATGGTTGGACATTGCACGAGTGCGTGCAGAACGGTTTCGTCGTCTCTGACCGCATCTCGGCAAGTCGGTCCAGTGTGTCTGGAACCGTGTCTGTATAGCTTATCCCGAACAGGTAAGCTTCTCGATAGCACAGCCGGCCGGGATCTTTGGTTGTTGTTCATAGGTCCCGGCCCGAAAGTTGTCCTGAACAGGCGGGTCAGGTGTTCCTCGTCGACGCCAGACTCTGCCCGAGTTCGTCGTCGCACCTCCCCTCCACTAATCCTCTATAGAATGCCTTTGTTGTGATGGAGTCGCACAAGTTTCGATCCCGGACGGCAGAGTTGCTTGAGAGCAACGCGACACTCGCGGTGTCATTCGCCTAGCCTCGGTCTCTGCTTGATCCATGACTGTAGTTCGTCCAAGGAGACGAGCTGCGGAAAGCGCGCCGCACAGAAGGCGACCACACCTGTTCACCGTTTTCTATGAAGCGCCGGAGATGTCGCAGTCTCAGCGCATGTCTGCGCATCATCAACCACGGCATGCCCAGCCCTCCATTTAGCGGGTGTTGACAGCAAATGGATCGCCTACCCATCGGAACGTTTCCCTTCCACAAGAAGCGGAAGAGTAACGTTCCAGTTAGGTGATGGTAGGGTCGGGACAAGGCACGACGGTCAGACGATACTCGATGACGGATGCGATGTACGCGTTCGCCACCTCCGCCCGACCTTTTAGGGATAGCTTTCTCTCAGTCCATTTCTGGGTGAGAGTAGCCACCCTAGTCGTTATCTCGCCCCAGTTCTTCTCCATTTGGAGGTCCGGACCGAACCAGACCCCGAGCAATTTAACAACCGGTCCGTCCGTCCAGCGTCCCACGATGGAGACGCTGTTGGACGGCATGGGCTTGCTTCTCCAGGTGCCGAGCCGCAAGCCCACTGACTTTTCCCGGTTAATTTTTTGCTCCCGTTACCGCGCTTCGTATTCTTTTAGTGTCTCGCCGACCAGCTCGATGTGCTCGTAGCTCGACACTATGACGGTGACGTCATCCGCGTATGCAGACACGCTCCTCCCGCATCCCAGCTCTCGTGGGATGCCCCTCAGCGTCGCCAGTTTCCGCAGTAGTGGCTCAAGAGTCAGTACATCAGCAGCGATGAGAGGGGGCATCCCTGACGACCAACCGAACGCATGATGTTAAAAGGTCTGGATAGATGACCATTTACGCGAACTACTGAGCGGATGCGCTGTATAAGGCAGCGATCCAACCGCGGAAAACTGGACCGAAACCAGCCGCTTTAAGGACAGCCTCCAAGTAGTGATGGTCTACCCTATCGAAGGCTTTTGATTGATCCAATTGATCAGCGCCCCACCCATGCCAGGATTCTTAACTACCCTGTCTATGATGTAGCGCGCATCATATGGAGGTTGTCATGATACTACTTCTACCCGGTACGGCGCATGTTTGCGCCTTGTCGATTAGTTTCTTGATGACAAGCGCCAACCTCTCGGCTAACACCTTGGCCAAAATTTTCAAATCTGCGTTGAGCAGAGTGATGGGCCTGAAATTATCTATGACGTCCCCCTTGTTTGGGTCTTTCTTAATCAGTGCCACTGCTCCTCGCTTTACAAAAGCAGGAATACTCCCTTTTTGCTGCAGTTGCAGTAGACAGCTGCCAAGACGCCTCCAAACAGTCTGGCATATGAAAAAAGTTCGTAGGGCAGACCATCCAAGCCTGGTGACTTGTCTCTCGCGCAGCCTACCATCGCATCCTGTACGTCCGCAGCTGTGATAGGCCTTTCACAAGAATCCACCTCTCTTGCTGGAGAGTCGTGGCAAGGCATGCAGGTAGGCACTAAAGTCCACTCTGCGTTCTGACCCACCACTTGTCCCAAACAGTCGGGTGAAGTGTTGTTGAAAAGCCCACACATCCTTTTAGGCTCGAGCAATTCGCGCCCCTGTTCATCTATAAGAGACTTGATGGTGGCTCTGTTGCCTCGTTGCGTCTCCACCACTCGGGCCTCTTGGGCGGCTCAACTCCTTCGTTCCTCAGAGCACGCATCCTAGCTCTGACAACGCATCCCTCGTGTTGGCGTTGAGGTGTTGGTCGAGGGCCAATCTCGCCGCCAGCACGTTGGACGCGATGCCAGTTCTAAGTGCCTCTTCTAAAACCTTAACTAATTCTCCCTCTATTCTATTTCGGTCTAATGCTAGGGCTTTACTGTATCTGACTGATTCTGCTTTAATTGCTTTTTTTAGGGCATACCACCATCTGTTGTTGATCATGGTACCCGTCAAAGCTCTCTTAACTAATGTGCTGGTCCGGTCCCTGTAAACCTGTCGTGCTGTAAAAGACGCGTTCAGTTTCCAGTAACCAGGACCCTGCCTATGTGTCTTATCTAAGTCAAGTGTACAAGTCACAAACTTGTGATCTATATGAAATTGTGGACAACCTACACTATTTTTATCTATTGTCTACAACAGAATACTCTATCTAAGTATGATCTGGACGACCCGATGCGGTTACTCCATGTCCACATTGGCACATTCGTGGGTCCAGTCGGTACCTGTCAGACAGTTGGAAACGTCTGAGCAGGTCTTTGAGGCATTTGCATCCCCTTCTATTGCTATCTCTGCCCACGTAGTCTAGATGCGTGTCCAGGGTGGCATTCCAATCCCCCACTAAAAGTAAAGGACGAGACGTTCCCATGAAAGCCTCTAGACGTCGAAGAAATCTGGTCGGCCTGTTAAGGACAGAGCATAAACTGCTATCAGTCGAAAAGCACACTCATTGCTGCCATCGACATCCAAAACGACCAGCCTACCCTCCGGGTCTAGGAAATTGCTCTTACTTTGAGACCCAGACTCTTCCGAGAAGCACCGCGGTGCCACCTCCGCCCATTCTCGGTAGACACGGAGACAAATAAATGTTGAAATGTGTACCGAAATGTGCTGGAGTGCCCGCAAGCTGTGGAGTCTGGTCTCACTGATGGCTATGATATTCAGATTTAGTAACTTGATGTCATTTAACAGGTAGCCTTGTTTCCAAAGCGACCCCAAGCCACGTACATTTATACTGCCTATTCTGAGCATGTTCCGATAAAAAATGTGTTTTACACACGAAAAGAAAGTGCAAAAAAGAAAAGAGAGAGAGAAAAGGTTACTTGTTGTCCGGAAGTCCTTTGTTTTTCACCTCACAGTCTTCTCATGAGGTTTTTGTATAGTTTCTTTGATGAATACTTTTGAAATCTCCTTACTGCATCAGGGTAAAGAGATTTCAGGGTGCTATATGTGTTCTGTGTTACGTGTATTATTTTAATGTGGTGGTGGTGTGTGTGCGTGGTGGTTACTTGTTTTTATGTCGTTTTCAGTTATGTTGGTGTTTGACCTAATGTGTTCCATTAGGTCGTGGTTGTTTGTGTTTATGGCTGTCAACATTGTGGGGGTGGGGGGCTTGATGATAGTGTGTTTGTGTTGATGTGTTTGTTTTCTGTGGATGTTTTTGTGTTTCGGGAGTGGTGATCTTCCTGCTTTGTTTGTTATCTTTTTCTTTTTTTTTCCCCCTTTTTCTTCTCCCCACTGTGGCTATTTGCCAATCTTCTGTGTCTTTCTTCGTCTAATGACAAATCAGAAGAATCAGAGCTTGGAAAAAGGAAAATATTGGGGTCTATTGTAGACTGTGTTGATTTTGTTGTTGGTGTTGGTTGGTGAGCGTTAGGGTGTGGTGGTATGTATGCGTTTTGGAGGTGGGGTGTGGGTATTTTGTGTTTGAGTGATTGTAGGTATTGTTGTGTTGTTTGGGTGGGGTGTCAATTTTGTGGGGATTTGAGTAGTAATTGTTTCTTCTTTTCGATGAGTGTCTTTTTGGCAGATGTCCTTGGTTGGGAGTTGGTTTATTCTTGGTTGTTGTTGGTGGTGGTGTTGCTTCTGTTTCTTTGTGCGTTGGTGTGGTTGTTTGGTTGGGTAGGTTTGTTTTTTTGTGATTTTCTGTGATTAGTCCTGTTCGTGCAAACGTGGTGTGGGTAGTAAATCTGGTTTATTTGTTTTTTTTTTTTCCGGCTGCTGTGTTGTTGCTGTTGTTTTCTTGCGGCAGATTTGCAATTTTTATTTTAGGTGTTGCTCACTGCCGCATATGTAGCAACGTGGTCTTCTGCCATCGACGACCACATACAACTTGTGGTCTTCTGATACACATATCTGGGTGGGTATTTTCTTTATGTCCTCTTGGTTTATATGTAGTAGAAATTCTACATTTTTTCCCACCCAGTTTTTGTGCTCCGTGACCGTGGTTTCTAAAATTGTGAAATCTTCCATTTTCACACATAAGGCCTTCACTAGCCATAGATTGTTAGCTATTTTTGGGACACTGTTTAAAGTGATCTTAGTCACTTTCTGTCCACGATAGCTTGGTGTTAGTTGAAGTTCATCTGAATGAAGAGTTAGCGTTGAGAAACGTCTTGCTAACTCTTCAGTGTGGAATACCACTTGTATGTGTGCGAACTTGTTCCACCAGGTCACATACACTTTGTAGTTCCAGATGGGTTTCAAGCATTTTTTCGATTTTGCTTGTGTTAGCCTTCTCTGGACTTTTTTTTTTTCTTATTAATTATTATAATAATTGTTCTGTTTTTTTTTTTTCATCTTCTAATATTTCTTGTGGTATGTTTATTTTTACTATACCATCTACTTCTGTTATTAAAATGTTGTGTCTTTTATTTGTTGTGCAGTAAAAATACTGTTGTCTTTTTTTCTTTTAATCGCCTCGGCGAAATTTGTTGTTGTTTGTTATTGTTGTTGCTCGTGCGATGTTGTTGTTGGCTACAGTTGGTAAAATCGGTGTATTTGGTTTGATTGTGCAAGTAGGAAGGGGTGGAAAATTACTTGCATAGTTATATCCCTGTATTCAAGCAGCTTTTGTCAATTTGTTTGGTGGTCACAGTCTTTTGTTTATTCCCTTCAGTTCTTGTTCTTTGAGGAGACAAGGTCTGAACGGGATTGTTGTTGTTGTTATTGTTGTTTTTCTTGTTGGCGGTGGTGTCAGTGGCAGGAGAGACACCCGTGACAGCAGATGTCGAAATGGTGGCGCAAATGTTATCATTCTTGTTGTCATTGTTATTGTTGTTGTTGTTGGTAGTTGAGGTAGTGGATGAGGTGGCGGTGGTGGTGGTGGTGGTGGAGGCGGTGGTGCTAGCAGTAGTAGTCTCGTGGTTGTTGTTGTTGTGGTGTTGGTGTTGTGACAGGGCTGTTACCGCACGTGGTTGGCAGCGTTCATTCGACCGTTATTCATGTTTGCACTTTGCGTGCGTACGTTCTTTTTTTCTCCTAGCGTTTCCAAACTAGGAAAATGCTGGTCCATAAAGGAACGCGACCAGCGTTCTACAATAAAATTTCTCGACATTTTCTAATGTCGAGAAGAAAATTACAGAAATGAAATGGGGTTGAAACTGCCCCTAGGGGCAAATTCCTTCCTTGGAAAAGCACTCAAACGAAAGTTGGGTGCCTTACACACCTTATGTACACAATGTACACAAAAATTGGGCTATAAATAGTCAAAATAAACGATTACCTTCGGAGCCGAAGTGACAGCCCGTCCGTAGATAGATAGATAGATAGATAGATAGATAGATAGATAGATAGATAGATAGATAGATAGATAGATAGATAGATAGATAGATAGATAGATAGATAGATAGATAGATAGATAGATAGATAGATAGATAGATAAGCTTCTTTATGGGCCACACAGGGCTGCACACAGATGGGACAAGTTACAAGGTAGAGCTTTTCTTTTGGGGGATGAAGAGAACAAAAGACAAAAGAAAAAAAAGGGGGTGGCGTAGGTTTTCGATCAAGAGGGATCGTAAAAGGGAAGAAAAGAACAAAAAAAGGAAAGGAAAAGAAACAAAAGGAAAGAAATGAAAAAAGAAGAAAAAAGGGGACAAAAAAGGGGAAGAGGAAAAAAAAAAACGATCAATAGGGATCGTGTATCACAGTGTTATGATATATGGTGTAAAAGGGAAAGCAAGTAAGGTTTATCCGTGGGAAAAAGCCTACGAAAAAGACCACGGTAACCTTGGTCAATATTGTTATATGTTACCACATTTGTTTGCAAGTGGGTAACCCTCTGTTTTGAATTTCTTGGGTTCATATGATTATGCTCAGGTGGCTTTGTCATTCATGCGTGCCATCCTTGCTACATTCACCATCTTTTTTAAAACATTCGCTAGACAAAACTTGCCTCTCTACTCTCACTTTCCTTTTCAAGTGGTACTTGAAGAAGTTGATGAGAGATTGACCAGAGAGGAAAATGTTTGTCTCCAATCCTTTCAGACGCGTCCACCAGATACATTCTTTCGCCATAGCCACAAGGATGATGAAATAGCTCTTCCTTCACGTTTGAAGGAAGGAGGCGTGACAATATTGACGATAGACTCAGCTGATAAACCGACTCGTCCCACACGTGACAGCAGTTGTTCGACATAAACCCACAGGTCGGAAATTGTTGGACACTGCACGAGTGCGTGCAGAACGGTTTCGTCACTCTGACCGCATCTCGGCAGGGGCGGGGCCCCGTGTTTCTCGAGCCGTGTCTGTAGAGCTTATCCCGAACCGGTAGCGCTTCTCGGTAGCACTGGCCAGGCCAGGGATCTCTGGAAGTTGTCCATGGGCCTGGCCTGATAAGTCGTCCTGAACAGGCGGGTCAGGTATTCTCGTCGACGTACCTCCCCTCCACTAATCCCCTATAGAATGCTTTGGTTGTGTTGAAGTCCTCAAGGTCGACCCAGGACGGCAGAGTTGCTTGAGAGCAATGCGACACTCGCGGTGCCATTCGCCCTTCCTCGTCAATATTGGTCAATATTGTTATATGTTACCACATTTGTTTGCAAGTGGGTAACCCTCTGTTTTCAATTTCTGGGTTCATAGGATTATGCTCAAGGTGGCTTCGTCATTCATACGTGCCATCCTTGCTACATTCACCCATCTTTTTTTAAAACATTCGCTAGACAAAACTTGCCTCCCTACTCTGACTTTCCTTTTCAAGTGGTACTTGAAGAAGTTGAAGAGAGATTGACCAGAGAGGAAACTGCTTGTCTCCAATCCTTTCAGACGCGTCATCAGATACATTCTTTCGCCATAGCCACAAGGATGATGAAAATAGCTCTTCCTTCCCGTTTGAAGGAAGGAGGCGTGACAATATTGACGATTGACTCAGCTGATAAACCGAGTCGTCCCACACGCGACAGCAGTTGTTCGACATAAGCCCACAGGTTGGAGATTGTTGGACACTGCACGAGTGCGTGCAGAGCGGTTTCGTCGCTCTGACCTCATCTCGGGCAGGATAGATAGATAGATAGATAGATATATAGATAGATAGATAGATAGATAGATAGATAGATAGATAGATAGATATAGATAGATAGATAGATAGATAGATAGATAGATAGATAGATAGATGACGGCAGATGGATAGATAGATAGATCGATAGATAGATAGATAGATAATAGATAGATAGATAGATAGATAGATAGATAGATAGATAGATAGATAGATAGATAGATAGATAGATAGATATGCGAATGACATTTTAGCAAGAGTATATTAGTTTCATATGGATGTTTATTGGAACGAACGTATTTGTATATATCTGTATGTAGCATCACTTTCAATCAGCAGGAAGAACGGACATCAAAGATATAAGTATATCAGAAACGAAATCCTTACGTCACTCACTAGATTGTATATAAGAAAATGAATAACAGAATATAAGTTCAATATTGTCTGATGGTGATAAGAGAAAATAACTAACAAGAGCGTGTAGGAAGGCGCCACACAGTCTGTATTTCATATGGCAACCACAAGGAAGTGGGAAGTGCGCAACGTTTTAGCCTTAGACCTTTTGTGTGATTGTTAAAGATTGTTATATATGTAAGCGTTTTTAGAGAGGAGAGGATGCGTTACATTATAGTCTCGCTCTTCTATCAACGAAAGCTAGGATGTAGCGTATTAGTGTGTTATGACCAATTAGTTTGGAATTGGAAAATTAATCTGTCTTTTGGTATAAATATTCTAATTTCATGTTTTAGTCTTTACTCTGACTTTAATCTTTGTTTCTTCTCTCATTAAGTAATTAAATCATTTATATTTATAATCATTCATAATTAGATTTGTAGAAGATACACCAAGAAAAGATATAAAATAAGCCGTTAAGTCTCTATGTGGTGATTTTTATATGCTAGAAATAACAACCGCACCAAACTCAAAAGTCAACTTAAATACTTGGAAAAATAATTGAAATAATGTATTCACAAATAATGTGATGGAGGCTGATATATCTTTGATCACATTTCTATTTGATCAGGAAAGCCCTGTGACTAAAAAACATTATTCGCCACATCAACGGTTATGAAAGCAACAAAAAGAGGTATTGGAAACGTGTAAATAATCAATAAAAGTTTCAAAATTATATTTGTCTTTCAAGTTAGGTATATAACCTTGCTAGATTATATACCAATATAGTTTTTTGAGTATGTATACAGTTGGCATGGGTTGGGGGCTGCTTTTGAATTTTTGTACGAAAGTGTCAGATTATATATATGTGTGTGTGTGTACATTTACATATACATACATACAGACCCTTTCAATACATATTCAAAAACATTACACATATCTTACGCATTACACAATTAAATGCCAACTTCTGTGTGTGTCTGCACAGGTTTCATGCATATAGACTCAGGTCTCTGGAAGTGTATTCCCACAAATGTCATATATTCGGAATCGGGTTAACCTATAGCCTTTCTAGGATATTTTGGTTCGCTAGCCTGCAATGTTCATTCGGGCCTCCCTATACATTTCGTTCTTCAAGCCAACAAAACAAGATGATTTTTAATAATCAAAATGGAAGTGTAGCCAAAGTGGATGAGAGGCAACGACAATAATTAACATTTTTTACTTCTTCAACTTTTATACATGTTTCAGCAGTAAAGCACCTTCTTTCGTGTTGTTTTGCGATGAAATTCTTCTGCGTATTCATTTTGATATTCATCAAATCGTTTCCCTCCAGAAGAATCTATGACATGATGAGATAATCAGTTTCCTTGTATTGAGCCCATAATCGCGGGAGAGAGAGATCTTTTATATCGTGAGAGAGATTTTCTGTCAAATAGTTTTTAAATGTCAAATTAAAATTCACGAACGGTAAACATTACATATATATATATTTTTTTCATTGAAGAGATGTTAGAAAGTATGGTTGACAAGATTTTTAGAATGTCAAAACAAGATCATTATAGTGAGAAAAATATCAAAAGCTAAAATACTGAAAATCTGTGAATTCCAGCTAAAAAGACAAAAAAGATCCAGTGGGATTTCGATATGACCTCTTTTAAACCGAGTAAATCACGTAAAATCAGTGGTACTGAGACACCAAAAGATCGAGTCGAATTACCCCTTGCCAAAATTTCTTATGATAAATTTTAGGATTATTGATGATATCCCATATCTGTTTTTCAGGTGGTACTCTAATCTGAAAGTCCAATAAGCATCTGCAGAAGCCCGGCAGACTTTAGCAGTGAATGTGTGTTCAAGCCCTTTTTACGCATATATGCATGTACGTATTTATATTCATGTATGTATATATGTATGATTGTACGCACAAACACGCGCGCGCACACACATACACAAACAAAAATGCATATATATATATATATATAGATGCTCGACTCCGTCGGTCACGAATGAAAATGGGTGCACTTCAGAGATTCCGCTCCGGGGTACAAGTTTGGGCGGAAAGTCGCCTCACCAGCGAACGCACAACCTAGAGTTGTTTTTATGGAAGACCAGCAGTCACCCTCTCCAAGCCACCGATGTTATCCAAGCGAGAAGCAATGGCTGATACAGCTTGGCACCAGAGATGTCGCAATTCATGTTGCCAGCTGAGTGAAATGGGGCAACGTGAAACAAACTGTCTAGCTCAAGAAACAGAACACACAGGCCGGTCCAGGAATCAAACTCAACAATCGTAAGTTCGACGCTCTAACCACTGAACCATGTACTTTCACTGCACACACACGCACACAAATACATATATAGACAGAAATATGCATATACACACACATATATATATATATATAATTATATATATATATATATATATATATATTATATATAAATAGGTGAATGAATTATCCTATGTTTATCGTCAGCATGGAAAATTCGTTTAACCGAAACCTTTCATTTATTTATATATATATATATATATATATATTATATATATAGGCATATATATACATATATATTTACATACATATAGATACATACATATATACATATTTATGTATGTATATTACTCACATATACCTATATTCGTGCCCTTTTATATGTATATTATAATATATAAGCACACACACACACATACACCACGCACACACTCACACACACACATATATGCATAAATATACAAAAATATGTGTGTATATGTTGTGTGTTGTGTGTGTATGTGTGTGTGGTGTGTGTGTGTGTGTCTCTGTGTGTGTCTCTGTGTGTGTCTCTGTGTGTGTCTGTGTGTGTGTGTGTGTGCGTGCGTTCGTGCGTGCGTGTGTGCGTGCGTGTGCATACGTATTGTAATTGTTTATGCGTTTGAAAGTGATTACAACATCGTCGGATATAGAACTCAATACAAAAGGTGAAACATCGTCATTTTCCTCACGTTGTATGAAATTGTTACAGACACTCATATGACTGCAGCATCACCCAATTGGTTCATTCACGCATTAGCTTGAAAAGGATGTCGTTTTAACTTTTAGGAAATGGGGGTGATGATGATGGGGGGGTGAGTGGCTTACTGCTTATGGCAGTCGCTAAATGGTTTCGAAGTGTATTGGGTAGAGGAGAGATATTTTTGTGCGTGTCTGCGCGCGCGCGTGTGTGTACGCATGCGTAAACAAATGTCTGAGAGAGGAAGGTTATAGCAAGACGGGTTAAGAAAACAAATTTAATTCAGGAGTTGATTTCAAGATGTTGATTGGTACGCGTGTATATGTGAGAGCATATGATTCACTTTGTGTGGTGCGTATGTATGTGTGTATTTGTGTGTGAGGGGGTGTGCGTGTATGTGTAAGTCTATGTGTGTATGTGTGTGTGTATGCTAGTGGATGTCCTCTTTGCGTATAAATATTACGTATGAATATTACAGTTGGTCTACATTAGTTACAGGGGCAAAGTTGGAAGGAAAGTTATTAAAAACATGAATAAAGGTAGCAGGTTGGTAATTTAATTTATAATTTGTGGCGATAATGTTTATATGAACATTTCTTAGAAATTAAAAAAAAGGAAGAAAGACAGTAAAAACATGGAAAGATAAATATTTTTTTGTTTATGCTGTGTCATGAATTAAGAAGTTGAATTAAAAACTGAAGAATTCTGTGGTGTATGTGTATAGATAGATAGATAGATAGATAGATAGATAGATAGATAGATAGATAGATAGATAGATAGATAGATAGATAGATAGATAGATAGATAGATAGATAGATAGATAGATAGATAGATAGATAGATATCTTTCTTCATGAGCCACACAGGGCTGCACACAGACAGGACAGATTACAAAGTAGAGCTTTTCTTTTGGGGGAGAGAAAAAATATAAAAGTTGGGTAGGTTTTCGATCAAAAGGGATCGTAAAACGGAAAGCAGAAATAAGGGAAAAAAACAAGAAAGAAAAAAAAAAGAAAAAGAAAAAAGGAAGAGAAACAAAAAAGGGGGAAAAAACGATCAATAGGGATCGTGTATCACAGTGTCATGATGTAAGGTGTAAAGGGGAAGCAGATAAAGTTTATCTCAGGGAAGAAAAGCCTACGGAAAAGACCACGATAACCTCGGTCAATATTCAATGTTAACCACATTTGTTTACAAGTAGGTAACCCTCTGTTTTTAAATTTCCGGTTTCATAGGGTTATGCTCAAAGTGGCTTCGTCATTCATACGTGCCATCCTTAGTACATTCACCCATCTATTTTTTGAAACATTCGCTAGACAAAACTTGCCTCTCTACTTTCACTTTCCTTTTCAAGTGGTACTTGAAGAAGTTGAAGAGAGATTGACCAGAGAGGAAAGTGTTTGTCTCCAATCCTTTCAGACGCGTCCACCAGATACATTCTTTCGCCATAGCCACAAGGATGATGAAAATGGCTCTTCCTTCCCGTTTGAAGGAAGGAGGCGTGACGATCTTAACGATAGACTCGGCTGATAAACCGACTCGTCCCACACGTGATAGCAGTTGTTCGACATAAGACCGCATCTTGGGCAGGTCGGCCCAGTGTTTCTCGAGCTGTGTCTGTAGAGCTTATCCCGAACGGGTAGCGCTTCTCGGTAGCACTGCCACGCCAGGGATCTCGGGAAGTTGTCCATGGGCACTGGCCCGAAAGTCGTCCTGAACAGGCGGGTCAGGTATTCCTCGTCGACGTCCAGGTTCGCCCCGAGCTCGTCGTCGTACCTCCCCTCCACTAATCGCCTATAGAATGCTTTGGATGTGTGGAAGTCACTCAAGGTCGACCCGGGACAGCATAGTTGCTTGAGAGCAACGCAACACTCGTGGTGCCATTCGCACTTCCTCGGCCTCATTTTGATCCACTACTGCAGTTCTGTCATGGAGACGAGTTGCGGGAAAGCGTGCCTCACAAACGGCGACCACAACTGTTCACCGTCGTCTACGTAGAGCCTGAGATGTCGCAGTCTCAGCGCGTGTCTGCGCATCATCAACCACGGCATGCCCAGTCCTCCTTTTAACGGGTGTTGAAAGCAAATGGATCGCCTGAACATCGGGACGCATTCTTTCCACAAGAAGCGAAAGAGAATGCATTCTAGTTTAGTGATGGTAGGGTCGGGACAAGGTACGACGGTCAGGCGGTAGTAGATGACGGACGCGATGTACGAATTCGCCACCTCTGCCCGACCTTTTAGGGACAGTTTCCTCTCGGCCCATTGCCTGTAAGAGTGACCACCCTACTCGTTATCTCGTTCCAGTCCTTCTCCATTTGGAGGTCCGGACCAAACCAGACCCCGAGCAACTCGTCCGGACCGTCGGTTCAGCGTTCCACGACGGCGACGCTGGTGGACGGTATAGGCTTGCTTCTCCAGGTGCGGAGTCGCAAGCCCACTGACTTTTCCCGGTTGATTTTCGCTCCTGTTGCCGCTTCGTAGTTTTTCAGTGTCTCGCCGACCTGCTCGCTGTGCTCGTGGCTAGACACTATGGCGGTGACGTCGTCCGCGTATGCAGACACGCACGTCCCGCATCCCAGTTCTCGCGGGATGCCCCTCAGAGTTGCCGGCTTCCGCAATAATGGCTCGAGAAACAATACGTATAGAAGCGACTTGAGGGGGGCATCCCTGACGGACCGAACGTGCGATGTGGAAAGGTCTCGATAGATGTCCATTTACGCGAATTACCGAACGTATGCCTCTGTACAAAGCGGCTATCCAGCCGCGGAAGACGGGATCAAAACCAGCCGCTCTGAGGACAGCTTCAAAGTATCGATGGTCTACCCTATCGAAAGCTTTCGATTGATACAAATTGATCAGCGCCCCACCCATGCCAGGTTCGTTAACTACTCTGTCTATGATGTAGCGCATCAGTTGAAGGTTGTCATGGATGGTCCGGCCCGGCACGGCGCACGTTTACGCCTTGTCGACCAGTTTCTCGATGACAAGCGCCAACCTCTTGGCCAAAATTTTCAAGTCTGCATTAAGCAGAGTGATGGGCTTAAAGTTGTCAATTACATTCCTCATGTTTAGATCTTTCTTCAGCAGCGTTACGGCCCCTCGGCTCATAAAACCAAGAATGCTCCCATTTTGCTGCCAGTTGCAGTACACCGCTGCCAAGACGTCTCCAAACAAGTCTGGCATACAACTGTAAAGCTCGTAGGGTAGACCATCCAAACCCGGCCATCCAACCCCTCGAGTATTCTGCCATCGCGTCCTGCACTTCCGCCGCCGTGATGGCACCTTCGCAGCACCCTGCCTCTCTTGTCGTGAGTCGTGGTAGGCTGTGTAGGCAGGCACTGAAGTCCACCCTACGTTCTTGCCCACCACTCGTCCCGAACAGTCGGGCAAAATGCTGTTGAAAGGCCTCACACATTTTACTTGTCTTGAGCAATTCGCGCCCCTGTTCATCTACCAGAGACCGAATGGTGGCTTTGTTGCCCTGCTGCGCCTCTGCCACCCGGGCTTCTCTCGCGGCTCCAACACCTTCGTTCCTTAGAGCACGCATCCTAGCTCTGACAGCACACCCTTCGTGTTTGGCGTTAAAGTGTTCATCGAGGGACAACCTCGCCGCCAAAACGTCGGATGCGATGCTGCTTCTTATTGCCTCTTCTAGCTTCTTAACTAGCTCAGCCTCTACTCTGTTTCTATCTATGGCTAGTGCTTCGCTGTACCTAATCGCTTCCGTTTTTACTGCTCTCTAGAGTGCAAACCACCATTTGTTGTTGATGATGGCTCCCGTCAAAGCCCTCTTTACTAGTGTGCTAATCCGGTCTCTGAAAACCTGTCTCGATGGGAAAGACGCGTTTAGTTTCCAGTATTCGGGACCCTGCCTATGTGTCTTACCTAAGTCTAGCGTACATGTCACAAGTTTGTGATCCGTGTAGCTGACTGTGTGGAATTGTGGAAATCCTATGTTATCTCTATCCACTGCCCTACACAGTATCCTATCTAGATACGATCTCGACGACCCGATGCGGTTGCTCTATGTCCACGTTGGTGCATTCGGGTGAGCTAGTCGGTACCTGTCAGACAGTTGAAAGCGTCTGAGCAGGTCTCTGAGGCATTTGCCTCCCCGTCTATTCCTATCTCTGTCCACGTAGTCTACATGCGTTTCCAAGGTAGCATTCCAATCCCCTACTAAGAGTAAAGAACGAGACGTTCCCAAGAATACTTCTAGACGTCGAAAGAAATCTGCCCAACCTGTTAAGGGCGGTGGTAGACTGATACGAGTCGAAAAGCGCACCCATTGCTGCCGTCGACATCCAGGACGACTAGTCTACCCTCCCGTTCTACGAATATTGTCTTTACTTTGAGATCCAGACTCTTGCGAAAAAGTACCGCGGTGTCACTACCGCCCATTCTTGGCAGACAGGGGAGGGGGAAATAAATGCTGAACTGTCCGCCAAACATGGTCTTTAGGGCCCGCGAATTGTAGAGTCTGGTGTCACTTATGGCTATGATTTCTAACTTGTGTGACTTTAAGTCATTTAAGAGGTACCCTTGTTTCCAAGGGGACCCCAAGTCACGCGCATTTACACAACCAATCTTGATCATAATCCTAATGAATTAGAATACAAGCGAAAGGAACAGAGGGTTACTGCTCGAAAGTTTTTGCTTTCTCCTCCTTTGGTTTGTCCTCGTGGAGATCTCAGTAAAGTTTCCTTGTGAGTTATTTTTGGCATTTACCAACCGCACTGGGGAAAATGCCTTTTAGTGTGTGGTGCAGACTTCTGGAGATATGCAATATTTTGATGTGATCCGGTGGTGTTGTGTATGGGTGATTGTTTGTTTTTAAGTCATCTTCTGTTATGTTTGTTTTTGATTTGATGTATTCCATCAAATTTGTGTTTTTAGTGTCTATAGCTGTGAGCATGTTTGCTGTATATATTATTGTGGTGTTGGTGTGGCTGTTGTTTGTGTTGGGTTTCGAAATGTCTTCGGGAGATGTATTTCCCCCTGCTGTGTTTGTTTTGCATTTGGTTTGGTTGTGTTTCTGCTCTTTTTTTCCTTCCTTTTCTGGCTATTTGCCATTCCTCACTGGTTTCATCTTCCGACGAAATTTCTGAAGAATCAGAAGGGGGTAGGGGTATGTTGTAGGCTTCAATGTATGCCTGTGTAAGTGGTTGTGTTGTTGTTTTCGTTGCTGTTGGTTGTTGAGCGTTTGTGTGTGGTGAGTGCGGTATAGGGGATGGGGAATCAGTTTTTGTATATTATTTTTGTTTTTCTGTTCCTTTGGTTCTTGCTATTGTTTGTGGTGTTGGTACTTTCTCATGTGTTTTCTCAGGTGTTGTATAATTCTTGGTTGTTGATGGATTAGCTTGGTGTGCTTCTCTTGTCGTCTTCTGTGTTGATGGTGGTGTGGGTAGTAGTGCTTTATTCTCGTAGTGTTTTGGTTGTGGTAGTGGTTGTTGTTTTTGTTCCTTTTGTGCAGTGGTTGGACATTTCTTTTTCAAATGTGTTTCACTTCCGCACAAATAGCAACGTGATCGCCTGCCCTCTACCACTACATAGAGTTTGTAGCCTTCTGGCAGTTCTATAGTGGTGGGTATCTTTTCTCTTGTTTCATCAAATTGAAGGAGGAATTGGATCGATTTTCCCACCCAGTTTTTCTGTTCTAGAACAGCGATTTCAAGAATGTTTGTCTCCGCCATTTCAAAGCAGATGGCAGAGACTAACCATTGTATTTCGACTTCGAGTGGTACATTTTTTATTTGGACTTTCGTCACCCTCTGGCCTAAATAGGTTGGTATCATCACCAAGTCGTATGAATGCAGCTCCAATGAGGAAAATCGTTTTGCTAGATTTTCATTGTGGAAACGTACTTGGACTGTGTCAAATTTATGCCCTCAACTAACATACTCCTTTGAATCCCATGCAGGACGAAGGCATTTTTCAATTTTTTCCTGCGGTGCATTTTCTGGTCGTCTTGTTTTCTTGTTGATGACTTTATAGATTATTGTTTTTTTTGTGTATTTTCCACGATGTGTTGTGGAATGTGAAGATGCAAATTATCTCCTTCTTTGGTGAAGAGTGCTTTTGTGAGGTTTATTTCTTGTGTGGTGAATTTTACGATTGTCCGTTTCTGTTTTGTCGCATCCGCGAAATTCGTTTTAATTTTGGTGGTGTTAACAGCAGAGGAGTTAGTTGTAGCAGTTGAAGTCGTGGTAGTGGTGTTGGCGGTGCTGATTTCGTTTTTGCTGTTGTTGGTAGTGATGATGGTGGTGCTGGCATTCATGTTTGCGTCTGTATTCGTTTTTGAAATCCCTTTCTCTGTCCTTCTTTCATCGACAAGTGGTGTAGGGAGTGGGGGAAATCTAAGTTAATGTCTTTGGTGGCGGCGATGGTGAATGGTTTTGCGACATTAGTTTTGTTGGTGGTGGTGGTGGTGGTGACAGCGGTGTTCAAGCTGCGAGGTTTAGCAGCTAATGGCAGCAATAGTGTTTCGCTACCGTTCCGCATGACTGGCAGGGTAGCCACGTAGTTTCTAGTTTCCATTTAGTTCACAGTTTAGGTGTAGCCTTGGAAAGAAAAACCTACAAAAAAGACCAAGGTCACCTCAGACAGTTCGAAAATGAACACATGAGTAAGTCACCTTACCTCTCATTGTCTCTTTTGGTCACAGATTTACGATTAAAATAGAGTCGTCTTTCATGCTGACCATTTTTGCCACTTTTACCCACTTTTTATTAAAACATTCGTTCGACAAAGCCTTCCTCTCTATTCTCATCCTCCTTTTAAAGTGGTACTTGAAAAAGTTGACGAGAGACTTACCAGAGAGGAAGGTGTTTGTTTGCAGTCCTTTCAAACGCGTCAACCACACACATTCTTTCGCCATAGACATCAGCGTAACGAAAACAGTTTTCCCTTCCCGTTTAAAGGAAGGTGGTGGAACAATATTGACGATAGACTCGGCCGATAAGCGGGCCCGTCCTACACGCGACAACAGCTGTTCGACGAAGGTCCACAGCTCTGAAATATCTGGACACTGCACGAGTTCGTGCAGAACGGTTTCGTCGCTCTGACCGCATCTCGGGCAGGTCGGTCCGGTGATGGTTTTCGAACCGTGCCTGTAGCTCTTCTCTCGAACGGGTAGTGCGTCTCGATAGCATTGCCAAGCCAAGGATTTCTGGAAGTTATCCATAGGCCCCGGCCCGAACGTCGTCCTGAACGGGCGGGTTAGGAATTTCTCGTCGACGCCCAGTTTTGCCCCGAGTGTCGTGGGACCTCTCCTCCACTAGTCCTCTATGGAACGCTTTAGTCGTTTGTAAGTTGCACAAGTTTGACCCCGGTCGGCAGAGCTGCTGTAGAGCTTGGCGACACTCTCGGTGCCAATTGCCCAGTTTCGGTCTCTTCTTGATCCATGTTTGCAGTTCGGTGAACACCTGTTCACCGTCATCGATGAAGTTCCAGAGATGTCGCAGTCTCAGCGCATGCATGCGCATCATCAACCACGGCATGCCCAGTCCTCTATTCAACGGATGTTGAAAGCAAATGGACTTCCTCACCATCGGAACGCCACCCTTCCAAAGGAAGCGGAAAAGTATGCGCTCCAGTTTAGTGATGGTGGCGTCGGGACAAGGCACGACGGTCAGGCAGTAATCGATGACGGATGCGATGTACGCGTTCGCCACCTCCGCCCGACCTTTTAGAGACAGCTTTCTCTCGAACCATGTTTGGCTGAGAGCGACCACTCTACTCGTGATCTCGTCCCAGTTCTTATCCATTTGGAGGTCCGGACTGAACCAGACCCCGAGCAATTTAACCGGTCCGTCCGTCCAGCGTCCCACTACTGAGCCGCAGTCGGACGGCATGGGCTTGCTTCTCCAGGTGCCGAGCAGCAAACCCACTGACTTTTCCGGATCAATCTTCGCTCCCGTCAACGTTTCGTATTTTCTTAATGTCTCGCCTATCATCTGGATGTGTTTGTCGCAACCCAGTTCCCATGGGATGCCCCTCAGTGTCGCCAGCTTCCGCAGTAGCGGCTCGAGAGTCAATACATACAGAAGCACCGACAGGGGACACCCCTGACGGACCGAACGCGTGATGTCAAACGGTTTTGACAGGTGACCGTTCACCCTAATCAAGGTAGCGATCCAACCGCGGAAGACGAGACCGAAGCCAGCCGCCCTGAGGACGGCCGCCAAGTACCGATGGTCGACCCTATCGAAGGCTTTAGACTGATCCAAATTGATCAGCGCCCCACCCATGCCAGGATCCTTAACTACCCTGTCCACAATGTAGCGCATCAGATGGAGGTTGTTATGTATGGTTCTGCCCGGCACGGCGCATGTTTGGGCCCTGTCGACCAGTTTACCAATGACAAGCGCCAACCTCTCGGCTATTACTTGGCCAAAATTTTCAAATCTGCGTTGAGCAGAGTGATGGCCTGAAATTATCTATAAAATTCCCCTTGTTTGGGTCTTTCTTCAGCAACGTCACTGCACCTCGTCTCACGAAACCGGGGATTCTCCCGTTTTGTTGCCAGTTGCAGTAGACTGATGCCAAGAGGTCGCCAAACAAGTCTGGCATTTGACAATACAGCTCGTAGGGTAAAGCATCTGATCCAGGCGACTTATCCCTTGCGCATCCCTAGATAGATAGATAGATAGATAAATAGATAGATAGATAGATAGATAGATAGATAGATAGATAGATAGATAGATAGATAGATAGATAGATAGATAGATAGATAGATAGATAGATAGATAGACAGATTGATAGAGAAATGGAAGCTAGTGGAGCCGACACTATTCCAAATGGTATAAATTTGTAAACTCCACTTTATAAATGGATTGTGCTTTTTCATTCGTTGTAAACAGTCGTTAAACAATCATATAAATACGTCGAGAGAAGGGTCTCTGTGTTTATGCTTGTGTGTGTCTGGTGGGGTGCAGTCACTTACGTGTTGTTAAGTAGTTCCTTTCACAACAACTATGTCCTGAGCCGAGCGATACTTTGTGAGCCTACTGACCTCGTAAAGAGATATCAAAGAATTACGTTTACATACGTTCAAATTTCCGTAGGTGTATACTAATTTAGAAGAGTATCTAGAAGAAATAAGAAATCAATACAGGAGGTTATCTATTCTAAGTACCCCTCTGAGTACATCACATACACCATTGATAACTGCATGGTATGTAAGATTAATCCTGGCATTCACTGTAGAACCAGAAATGTAGTCTACAGCATTAGGTGCATAGAGGGTGTTTGTAAAGACAAGAACACGATATACATAGGTGAGGTATCTAGAAGCATTGCAGAGAGATTAAATGGCATTTGATACAATATGACGACAAAAATAGTTCTCCATACACTACCAACATGCCAAAGACCAGCATGCAGGTACATTGATTGGGTCAACTTGACGTCTGCACTTTATACAATCACCCGAAGGACCCAACACTCAGGCAAATACAGGAGTACATCCTCATATATCAAACATCCCCTGTACTAAATAGGAAATATACGTAGAAGGTCATGCCCCAGTACCCACAGTTTATGTATACACAGGTAGTGTTATTAACAGGGTGTTATGTAGACGTATATTATTTATATATGCATCTATTTTTCTTTTCTTTTCTTTTTTGTATATATATATATAATATATATATATATATATAATATATATATATATATTATATATATATTGATAAAAATGGTAAGACAACAAAAGAATGAAGAGACAAGAGACCTCGATATTATGTAAATAGAGGAATTTATCTGTAAATGTAGTATGTGACAATTATTCGGTAGCCAAGATAAAAATCTGAGTTTCGGATGCCAAAGTGAAAATCCACGCCGTCATCTCTTTAGTTATCCGGACATCGGAATATATATATAAGATTTTATAGTTTGCTTGAAGTATTGTATATGGAATATAATATTGAAAGATTTAAAAGGCCAAACAATGCAAATAGATAAATAGATTTTAAGATGAGGTAACGTAAACTAAAAGTAAGTTATCTGGTAATCTTTGGATACATATACGACCAAAGATTCCCGGGTAAATTACTTTTAGTTTACGTTACCTCATCTTAAAATCTATTTGCATTGTTTGGCCTTTTAAATCTTTGAACGTTATGCATGTCTTCAGGTTGCTAGTCCTAGCTAGTGGGGGTGCTTGCCTCCCCTTTGCAAATTTAAGGACACAGGAAATGTGTCAAAGCCGACAGGAAGTGTCGATGCTTCCTAGGGCTATATAGTGGTGGTGTGATTCCCTCTACGGGACTGTCATGTTATGTTGACATTATACAACCACTCTATATAATAATAATTTGAGGGAATATTATTCCTAATTTACGGGGAAAAATTCAATTTAGAAATACTAAATCAAATTTCACAAAATATAATATATATATATATAAATTAGAAAAAAACACCTTTTATCAATTCAAAATGAACAATTAACTTACATCATCTAGAAAAAAACATATAATAGAAATATTAAATATAAAATAACAATAATATACCGATGATTAAGTAATGTACAAAATAATAAATAAAACGTATATATTTGTTACTCTACCAAATATATACGTTTTATTTATATTTTGCAATTTACCTAATCATCGGTATATTATTGTTATTTTATATTTAATATTTCTATTATATGTAATTTTCTAGATGGTGTAAGTTAATTATTCATTTGAATTGATAAAGGTGTTTTTTTCTAATTTATATATATATATATATATATATAATATATATATATATAGGCGCAGGAGTGGCTGTGTGGTAAGTAGCTTGCTAACCACCAAATGGTTCCGGGTTCAGTCCCACTGCGTGGCATCTTGGCAAGTGTCTTCTGCTTATAGCCCCGGACCGACCAATGCCTCGTGAGGGGATTTGGTAGACGGAAACTGAAAGAAGCCTGTCGTATATATGTATATATATATGTGTATGTGTGTGTGTTTGTGTGTCTGTGTTTGTTCCCCTAGGATTGCTTGACAACCGATGCTGGTGTGTTTACGTCCCCGTTACTTAGCGGTTCGGCAAAAAGAGACCGATAGAATAAGTACTGGGCTTACAAAGAGAATAATTACCGGGGTCGAGTTGCTCGACTAAAGGCGGTGCTCCAGCATGGACGCAGTCAAATGACTGAAACAAGTAAATGAGTAAATGAGTAAAGAGTATATGTTGGGACATCCCATAAATAATGCGGTTTACTCAATTGCATGAACTAAAAGTTTGATGGAGATGCGAAAAAAAACTATCTGCATTAACTTGCTTTAAAAGCAGGTAGTAATTTTACCTTGTACTTATTCTTAGTGCATGTTTAGAAGAGTGCAGTTCTATTTTAACAATTATTTTTCAAAGCTATAATGGAAGAGACAAAGGAGCATATTCGACATATTTTGCTTTATGAGTTCAATAAAGGCAACAACACAATGGAAAGTATGAGGAATATTAATGCAGTATATGGGGATCGAACAATAAGCGGGAACCAGTGTCAACGGTGGTCCCAGATATTCCGAGCCGGAAACTACAGTTTAGAAGACGAGCCTCGTCTCGGAAGATCCTTAGAGGCTCCCATGTGGAACAAAATCCCATCATAACTGTTGAGGAACTACCAGAGAAGCTTGGATTTGGTCATTCAACCATTCATCAACACCTACGTGCCATTGGAAAAGTCAGTAAATTGGGTCAATGTGTTCCTCACACACTTTCCGAGTGTAACCGCGCGAAGAGAATGAATGTATGCTCTCTATTGCTGTCACGTCTCCCGAAGGTCCCTTTTTTGGACCGAACAATGACTAGTGACAAGAAAAGGATAGCGCCAAAGACAGTGAGTAGGGAAAGGAGAAACACCGGCACCCATTGGCTAAAGGTCTTCACCCACGTAAGGTGTTATCTGTTTGGTAGGATATGAAAGATGTATTTCACTTTGAACTTTTAACCCAAACCAAACGATAACAAAGGAGATCTACTGTGAGCAGCTTGAGCAGCTTAAGTCAGTGCTAGAAGAAAAACAACCATCTTTGGCTTCCAGATGAAGGGTGTTTGTCCATCAGGATAATGCTCGGCCACATATACAGAAGATGACATATTTCAAAGGCTGGAACAGTTTGAATGGGAAACGATTTTCATTTTCCCACAATATTCGCCGGACATTACCCCATCTGGTTATCATTTATTCCGCAGCCTTCAAAATCATTTGGATGGAAAAAATATAAAGTCTGTAGATGAGGTCAGAAGCGTACTAGAGGAGCATTTTTCATCACGGACAAGGGAATTTTGGAGGAGAGATCTTGCTAGTCTACCGGACAGATGTAAAAGCATTGTAGAAAATGAAGGAGAGTATATTTTAGATTAAAAAAGAACTTTATTCATCTTAATTTTGAAAAATATGACATGCATTAAAAAAAGCACATACGTGAATATGGATAAAATTTCTTTATTTGTGTATCAAGGCAACCATTGATTTCATGTTAAAAAAATATCTTACTATCATAACAATTTTTGAAGCCGATCACATGGAGGAGTGGAGTTTGTCTCTATTCCGGATGAAAATATGCGCGCGCGTGCGCATATACATACATATCGTCAAAGTGTCATATATCCGAAAAAGACGCACACTCTAAAGCATATATCAGTCATGTATTTATATGCAGCTAAGTCTATTTCCGGTCATAGAGTGACCAATGGTTTCACATCCATAAAAGGCCTGGCCCCATGGACGGTTCGTCGCTCTAAAGCCGAAGACAAATATATCTCTTCAACTTTAGGAGGCAGGAGACCGCAACGGAGTTTGCCTCAAAGAGTTGAAGAGTTATATTTGTCTTCAGCTTTAGAGTGTGACAAGTCGTTTACGGGGCTTGGCCCTTTATGGATGCGAAACCATTGGTCAGTCTATGACCGGACATTGGACTTAAATGCATATAAATATATACATAAATATATACATATATGTGTGTGTCCGTGAGTGTGTGCGTCTATCTGCGCGTGTGTATGAATGGATGGATGGATGGACAGTTGGATCAATATGCGTACACACACATACACACTTGCATGTATGTATGTGCATACATACTTACAAATAGGTATGCGTAATCTAATTTAGTTGGTGGTGTTGCATTGAAATGAAATTTGTCTTTAATCGTAGAAAGAAAACTAAGAACTCGCATTCATTATCAGCGACAGCCAAAGGAAGCAGGAGGTAATTTGAAGATACTAAGAAACAATTAACTTAAAGTAGAATTCGGTGAACGGAAACCATTCGGAAGCCCATTACGCACGCATGCATACGCACAACACGCACGCACATACATGTATGTATGAATGCATACACACATGCACGCGAGCTTTTGTGCGTATGTATATGCTAGTTATCGTGTGTATATGTTTTTGAGTGCGTGTTTGTTTGTGTGTGTATGTTAAAAAGTGTACGGTGAAAATAGTAACACAGAAGACAAAGAGAAAACAACGTGTATACGTTTAAGCTCAGTGGAGAATCAAGAAAGTAGAAGCGACTTAAAGTTTCCGATTTTTTCCTGACATTTAGTTACACGGTAAAAGTTTTGAAAAAGACAGAACAAACCGGAGTGACGAAAAACATGTGCTATTCTGTATCTAGTCATGTTTAAAATGGTGAAGTTTAAGGGACCAGAAGTGACCCAGAAAGAATGGAAAATTAACAGGGGAGGTAATTACATGTAGATTATATGTTTATGTGTGTTGTAGCATGTGTACACAGCTGCGAACTCAATGTATATGTGGTGTTATGAATATGTGCATACCTCTGTGTGCATGCATGGGCTGTTTGTCTTTTGAATTCATAATTACTTTAATCATGATCAACAAACAAATTGGTATTGTAAAGTGCCATTCACATGCTTATAGCGATCCTCGATTGCGAGGAACTTCTACTGATGGAAGTCCTTCGCGAAAGAGGATAGTTTCTGCTAAACATATGCGAGTGCAAAGTTGGTGGCAAAATTATTGTAGAGCAAAATGGCTGTCATTGTAAGGGATGTGATTCATAGTGACTGAAGGTCGAGTGGAGGAGGAGAAAGAGGAGTGGCAGATGGGGAATCTTGTTTGCTGTCTAAGCTAAGTGAATGAAGAAATGTGATCGATATTAGTTGATGTGAGTTCAGTTGGATAATTGCAAACTGAGATGACGGAGCAGTCATGTTTGTTTGAGTTGTGTATTTTGAAAAAGCAGTTTATGGGGAGTGGGCAGAGTTATAGATAATGATCTAAAGTTAGTGGAAATTGAGAAGGGGGAGGTGAGCTGATGAAGAGCGGAGGCTCCGAGTTTCTGATACTTAGGGGAAGTTGATTTTAAGGTCCGACAGAATTCGGTGTCTTTCTTGGACAAGTCAGTGCACCAAATTACTATGATTCCACACACGCCCTCGATTTTCAGTATGTCACCTCACAAGTGAAGACTACGGAGTGGAGACGGGTTAGCCCGGGTGATGTTACGTCTTTGTTGTTGGAAACCCAGATCCTCGAAGAAGTCCTCGTTGTTAATTATTTTATCTGAACTATGATAGATGTAGAGTTTAGCCCGATGCAGGATGCGTTCAATCTAGGTCTATGACCGAAGCTATTTGCTGGAGGAGGTAAGTGGTGTGAATTGGAGAATCCTACCAAAGAAATAACTTTCAACTTTAGAGAGGTGCAGGTTAGTGGGTATACAGAAGAGGTAAGTAGAAGAGGTGTGTGTAATGTGTAGCCGACGACTGGTTTTGATTACGTTTTGAAGAAGTGTACGCGAGAAAGCAGGGTCAGTGTGATGGTTCTGTTAGCTCCGGCTAATGTGTGTATGTGGTAGGATTTGGCGTGTTGATCCGCAGAGCAGTGAAGGACAGGGGTATGGTGCAAGCGTAACAGATGTAAGAGGGATACATACAGTGGCATTGTGAAGAATGGGTGGTAAAGGGGCGAGATGAGTTAGTTGTTTTAAATGTTAATAAAAATGTCAATGAGCAAGAAGTTGAGCTGATGAATTAAAGGGCTGACAACACGGGTGAGGAGAGGAAGAGGTAATTTGTGGAGAGGAAAATACAGATTTGTAATATTGGCAGTGGAATGTATTTGTTTAGCAGAAGGTGGAGCCGATGGTAGCCCGCATCACAAGGCGAGATGATTTGCAAAATATGGATTCTGTAGTGTAAGTGAACGGAAATGTGGGATGGAAAGGAAGACAGAAGCCATATGGAATGAGATGATGGTGGAGTCAACGGCTGAGAAAACCTGCAAGACTAGAGTGACGTGTATGTCAATGGAGAGATATGAGACATTGACTGAGACGGCAGTGAAGGTCATAGAGGTGCAACTTAACAACAGAGATACTGGTGAAATGAGAAGAAGAGTTTTTTAAAGATTTAAAAAGAAATTCTTTAGGATGGGAATAAATTGGAGCAATGAAAACGAAGAGCAAAATATCTAGTATATTCCGAGGGTTCCAAGAAGGAAGGTAGTGCTAACAGAAGATTGCTAAGAGAGATGGCATAACTCAATGGATAGAAGAGAAACAATTGACTAATATGTGAATGAGTAGATTTAAGTTAAAAATTAGCAATAAAAGGGAGAACACAAAAGACGGTAAGGATATATATAAATAATAGTTTAACTCTCAATAAAAGGTTATGAAAGTGGTTGTGTCTTTAGCATTTTGAGTTTCGGTCTTTCTTCAGGCAATTGTATAGATAGGAGGAAGAAGTGTAGAACAAAAGAATACAGGGAAATGACAAAATGTACACTTTGTTCTTTTTGTGCTGAAAATAGCGCCAACGTGACCTAGAAGGAAGGCATATTCATTCGTACATCACCAAAGGGCTTATAGTGGTGTCTGAATTATAGGTGTCTAGTTTTACTCAGTGAGTCGTGCACCTAATATATTTTTGATAGTATACACGCGAGTATAGATATGGCATGAACATATAAAATATATAAATGTAACGGGGTCGAGGTGTGTGTGTGTGTGAATGTGTTTGTCTCTGTGTGTGTGTGTGTGCGTGTGTGTGGTGTGTGTGTGTGTGGTGTGTGTGTTGTGTGTGTGTTGTGTGTGTGTGTGTGGTGTGTGTGGTGTGTGTGTGTGTGTGTGTGTGTGTGTGTGATTATGTGTACGTGTACCAATGCATATAAGTATAGGTTTGAAACAGAAAATAGCTTCAAGATTTTGAGTCAGTCTAGCATGATGAAAAGCACAAACCATGCCTGCCAATCTTTTATATCAGTTATTCTGAACCTTCTAGAACGTCCAATGATCAAATAAAGTCCTAGATGTTGACTTGTTTTAATCTCTATCTTACGGTGTGTGTATCAGTATTACAAAGCTGAGACTGATTTTTAAGATAGCATTTAGAATTATTTTATATCTAGTAATTATATCTAGAATTATTTTATATCTAGCAATTAGAAGGTCAACGTTGATCAGAACTACGTTCAAATGTGTTCTAGATACGGCCGTCGCATTTTTTCTCTTTTCGTTTCTGTATGCATGACGTGCCGAAACTCATCTTACGCCTCCTTTTTTTAAAGACAATAGATTATGATTAGAGAGAGATTTGGTAGCTCTAATAGCTTGACCGACTGTTTAAAGTGTCAATAGTTTTTGTGGCTGATCTTTAACATTAAGTCAGCCTTCCTTCAGTTAATTAAGGCTTTCAAACTGAAAACACCGCGTCTTATTTTTGTTTCATCTAATGTGCTTGCACTGTCACTGCTATTTTTAGCAAAACGTGCGACCACAGAGAGTAGTCCTTTCAATATTGCGTTATCTTTCAAGAATTTTGTTTTAAGCAAAAGAGGAAAACGTACTCCAAGTGTAAATAGAATAATGGAGAAGTTTGACAAAAATTAAAACAAATTCTCTACCATTCGGTGAAAGAGGAAACCTGTCTTTAATCTTTTTATCTGCTAGAAATATCAGTCAAAACTCACAGAAATGTTACCACAATGTTTTAAGAAACATTGGATAATTAGACCAGGAATGTTGATGTACTCAAAGTCTTTAAGTTAAAGAGTTTACGTTTCGTGTGAAGTAAATAAACACATGTGTGTATTAATACATACAAAAACATGTGAAAGGAAGAAATTAAAAGAGAGGAATAAAAAAAGGAAAGTGTAAGGTGCTGACACATGCGCCGGCAGACAAAGAATGACGGGCTAATAGACAGACAGACAGAAAGAAAGAAAGGAAGACAGAAAGAAAGAAAGACAAAAAGAAAGAAAAATAGATTGATAGGTATTTCTTCATGGTGCACTATCATCACTTCCTCTTACTCTTTCAATAATACTCGCATAAATACAATCATGCTCACACAAATAGACACTGAAAACCCATTGAATATTAAAATAATAAGCAAACGTTAACATTGGTGAGACTCGGAATGAAACAGATGATAATGAAAATGTCAGCTATATTCAGTCATATAGAGAATTGCACATATAGGCATTCAAGCAAACGCACAGAAACGCGCGCCCGCGCGCCTTGAATAGATCGCTTCGGCCGTAAAGTTACATAACAGTAGGCCTACAATGGCTATGCAGTTATTAATTCGTCTTTTAACGTATCACTTGAGACGTATTATACTTTCAATGAAAGTTTTGTACTTTGAGTCGTTTAATCAATATGTAAGCAAACATAAATATGATATCTTTGAGTTCTAAAATGTTATTTTTAATCTTGAGGGGTGTGGTTGTTTTTCATGTATTTCTTTTTCTATTTTCTTCACTTTTTAGAATCTTTTATGTTTTTCTAGAAAGTGAAAAAAAAAACATGAAGAAAAATAGGCTCTTTTTTATATAAAATAAAATGAAACGATATCATATGGCAAAAATGCTTCAACTTTAAAAGTAAAATGTTCTACTTTAAGTAAAAATGAACCTGAATGCTGTTGTGCATTCAAACAAATATATTATTATTATTTATTATTTTTATTATTATTATTATTATTATCATCATCATTATTATTATTATTATTATCATTTTGCAACAGGCGTTATATTCATTGTACACGTTAATACAGATCCTATGCGAGATCTATCACTTCGTGCTACGCTGTTTTGCACAGAAATTGAATAATCCCCAACTTATGCTTAAGAACAAGCTTCACACATTTTCCCCCTGGTCGCCTGAAGACCGAGGACTAACATTCCAGCGATCCATTCATAAACATTTAGTTTTGAATGTATACTATCGCCTCTACCTCAGAATATCAAGCAATTCTTTCTGCATAATTCTTAGATCCAAACATCTCCATTATCTACATACATACACACATACATACCTACACACATGCATACATACATACATACATACATACATACATACATACATACATACATACATACATACATACATACATACATACATACATACATACACACATGCATGCATGCATGCATGCATACATACATACATACATACATACATACATACATACATACATACATACATACATACATACATATATACCGGGGCCCTGGGATATGTAACACACTGCTTGCATAACAATCTGGAGAAATTAGGATTCTCAAAACCAGAAAAGAGAAAGCTAATTCGACTATAGATCCAGTCCATCACTGGAACTGTAAAAATCTGTAAAACTTTCCAGAAGTTTTTCATTTAAATATACATGATCATGTCTAGATGTGTAGCTATATGCATGAGAATACATACATAAATCAAAACATACGAATCTGGACACACACATACATACATACATACGTACGCACGTACATACATACAAATATACATACATACCTACAAATATTCATACATACATACAGATATACATACATACATAGAAATATACATACATACATACAAATATACATACATACATACAAATATACATACATACATACATACATACATACGTACATACATACATACATACATGCATACAAATATACATACATAGAAATATACATACAAATATATATACATATATACATACATACATAAAAATATACATACATACAAATATACATACATACAAATATACATACATACAAACATACATACATACATGACATAAATTTCATATTTTAAGGAAACAGACACTCCCATCATCAGGATGGTCCACAACACGAAAGACACAATGAACACAACTTACATCATTACATCGTATATTAGTATGTCCTTTTAATGTTTTATAGTTTCAAACTTTCCACGAGACTCCGTGCTGTAACTAGTAAATTTTTTTATTCCTTTGTATTTTATCGTGTGAATTAATAATTCACTATGTCTTACACCATATTGATGTTTTCTATTTTGCCTGCGTACTTATTTATATTTATAATTATTTTAAATATTTTTAAATACATACCAGTTTTTAAACATCTTGCATGCTTGTGTTGTAACTTGTAATATATTATTCCTTTATATCATATCGTGTGAATTTATAATTCATTATACCTTTAATATTATATCTATTTATGTATCTCTTTCTCTTTCTCTTTTCTCTTTTACTTGTTTCAGTCATTTGACTGCGGCCATGCTGGAGCACCGCCTTTAATCGAGCAACTCGACCCCGGGACTATTCTTTGTAAGCCCAGAGTACTTATTCTATCGTCTCTTTTTGTGCCAAACCGCTAAGTGACGGGGACGTAAACACACCAGCATCGTTGTCAAGCGATGCTAGGGGGACAAACACAGACACACAAACACACACATACACATATATACATATATACGACAGGCTTCTTTCAGTTTCCGTCTACCAAATCCACTCAC
>NC_043016.1:3465378-3480378 GCF_006345805.1 Octopus sinensis | reverse complement strand
AAACAATGAAAAATCTTGCATCCTTAATTCTTCTACATGGAAAAGGCCTGAGAGAAAAAGAAACAGACTACATCACGAACTTCAAGTGTAAACCCAGTCTTTTTTACGGCCTCCCTAAAATACACAAAAGCAAGATAATCAATGAAGCCTGCGAACAGTCACCAGGCAAATATATAAATATCCAAACGCCAGAAGACTTGACTTTAAGTCCCATTGTAGCTGGGCCGGCCTGTGAAACCCACCGCTAAGCAATTTTCTAGACATCCTACTGAAACTCTTGCTGAAATACATCAAAAGTTTCATTAGAGATGATTTAGACATGTTAGAACACCTACCAAAAACGATTAATGAAGAGGCAATATTGGTTACCCTCGATGTTATCAATCTTTACACCAACATCCCCCATGACTATGGAATAAAAGCAATTAAATTCTGGTTGGAAAAGTACCCCGAAGTCCTCCCGGAACGCATAAACCAGATCTTTATTATTGAATCCTTAGAATTTATACTTCAGAACAATTATTTCCTATTTGATGACACATACTCTCGTCAGAAATGCGGAATTGCAATGGGGACGAAAGCAGCTCCTGTTTTTGCGAACCTAATAATACAAAAACCTGATGTCTATTTCTATCAAGAAAACGTTCCATAAACAGACGTTTGGGGGAAAAAAGAAAACTCGTAAAGCAGAACTTGCTGTTGCAACAGAACAAGTAAAAATGCGGGAATGATTAGAAAGCGACAATTCGGTAGATGAATAACGTTAAAAGGAGGAACAAGAAAAAGTTGTTTCACAATTTAACAACAAAGCAAAGAAGTGAAGAAACCAAAAGTAGAAGGTCCAACAATATCAGAAACGTAGTTTCACTTTTGATCTTGAATGTTAGTGACTACTTTGTGAACTCTTTAATATCCTGTGTATTTTTATTTTTAATTCTTTTTATCATTATAGCGGCGAGCTGGCTGAAGCGTTAGCACGCCCGGAAAAATTCTTAGCGGTATTTCATCTGACTTTACGTTCTGAGTTCCTATTCCGCAAAGGCTGATTTTGCTTTTCATCCTTTCGGTGTCGATAAAATATGTACCAGTTACTCACTAGGGTCGATCTAATCGACTGGCCCTCCCTCCACAAAAGTTCGGGCCTTGTGCCTACATTAGAAAAGAATTCTTTTTATCATTGCTGCTGGTTAGTGATCATTCTTTTTTACTGTCTTTGCCTCTCTGGCAACATTTGGACATACTCCGGTTTGCTCCTTCTTTTTATCATTGGACCAACAGAAATAGTGGCAATAAGTTTCAGATGTCAGTCTTAATGAGCTTTATGTTGCTGGTGTTGTCCCATAATTGCGAAAAGCCCTGTGTGGAATGTTGTTTCAAAATTATTGGTAGCAGTCTACTTTGCTTCTTTGGTTGAGGTTTTGCCTTTTACTGTCACGGTAAATGTAGTTATCGCTGCTGTTGTTGCTGGTTTAGCAGCTGTTGTTGATGTTGTTGTCGTGTTGCCCCCAAATGAGTTTTCACCCGCTTACGTGCGGACAGCGGAGCTTCTTGTGGTTGGTGCTGCCACGAATACAATACTTGACCGACCTTATTTTTAACACATATTGCATTCGATCCACACTCATCAAAAAATTAGGCTTCTTCGGTTATTGGTGGCCGTTTTAAGTTGAATGCAAAAACGCAAATGTTTAAAAATAGTCTCAATTTTTCTCTTCCACTATGGAAGAAATATTCATAAATGTTCCAGAAGAATTCTCCGATGAAATTATTTGGTAATCAGCTACGATTATTGAAATTTTCTTTAGAAATTAACTATTTACTGATCGCAATGTTCGGCAAGCAGCGCAAAGCAGCGTCAGAAAACAGAAGTAATTACCTTCCACATAAGGGTAGGAATAAAACACTGGATGACTTCTGCAACCATTTCCAAAATTTCCCCTACACATCCATTAAACGAAAAATTAATCCTAACCTCAACAATCTAGAATGGAAAAATCTGACTGAACTACAAAACGACAAAGACCTGACAATTAAAGAAGCTGACAAAGGAAGTGCTGAAAGTACGACGTTATTGCATGCTATTTTGGATTACGACATCCTAAGCAGTTCGCTGCAGTTGTTCTTGTTTAGATTTAGCTTAATGCTAATCAAGCAGCCATGTGCTCAAGTATTTTCATCCTTGACCGTACACTTTATTTCGTCTAAATTATCTTTCTCCTTTCTTGTTGATGTTAACCACGGTTTGATCTTGGTCAGACAGCTATATAATCAAAGGTATTACAAAGATTCTCATCTCATGTTTTGCTCATACACTATATCTAGAATTGAAATATCTGTTAAGTTGGAATGATTTAAATTGCGAGAGAGTTGGCTGAAATTACTAACAAATCTAGCAAGTATGCAAATACTTATTCGTGAGATTCCGACATCTCAGTAATGTTGAGCAGAGAGACGAGTGCAACTGTAAGTCTATTCCGCTGACTGTGGAGTGAACTGCGTTGTACGCGTATCAGATTTGTTTCCGTCATATCTTTCAATGCGTCATTGAGCCAACAACGTGTTAATATAAATATATTCCCATATCCAAATTCTGATTTCCACTTAAGATATAAAGAGCAATAACATAGAACGTCGAATAACATGACAAAATATAAGATTCTTTTCAAGTTAAGTGTTCAACTATTGAAAGTATCCATAAGCTTGAAAAACTGCATGTGATTCCATCGATTTTCTCGGTTTGGTCACCTCTAAAATGAACTATAGGTTCTGTTATGATCAGGCGAAACATCTTTTTATATCTCCAACATTAATACTGCAATATACAATACTAACACATGTGAGACTATCGAATTTACAAAACGACTATAGAGAGTCAGCATGTTGCTAACGTAAGAGACGTGCTGCAGCGCAGAGTAAGTGGTTCGCATATCAGCAACCATTGATCTTGTTATAAATACCATATGAAGAGGACACCTGTGGATTTTGAAGTAAGAAGGTAAAAGAATACATCCACGCGCGCACGTGCAAATACACACACACAAGCACACACACACACAAACACACGCACGTATATGCACACAACACACACACACACACACACACACATATGCACACATATTGCTCATATGAAAGTAGCTTCGATATCATTTGCACTTGAAATGCGGTCTCGCATACAAGTATGCAATGAGTTTAGTTTTATTTCTCTGTCGCCGCACTTGAATCGTCAGACATCAGATATCATACATTGATCAACTTGTATCATCAAGTTTGTATCCCAGTTGCTGAGCCTTAACAGATATTACATGATTTCATTGTCAAGGATAACATAAAGTCTCTTTCTGTTTTCCGGGTGAAATAGGTCTTCATTTCTATTTTAAATAGTTACATATATGTCCAGAACAAAATATACCGTTTCAACCTTCCTTGATTTGTTTGGGTTTTTGAATATATAAATACAGATTTTTAAATTTACTTCTTTTTGTTTTTCATTACGGTTGTATAATGTATATGTATTCGTGTATTTACCTGTGTGTTTGTCCGATAGATGCGTGGAAACCCGTGCAAAGGGTTTTATGTCCACCACACCTTCCACAACCAAACAATTTCCTATATTAAGTCTTGCACGCGGCGTTAAAATAAACAGTTGCAACCGAAAACTTAAACAACCGGTGGAATAATGCCAAGCAAATGCCATTTAACCGACGGTGGCCTATGATTATGGCATTTAGCTTGATACCGAAATAAAAGAGTATGAACAAAAAAGAATTTAGAGATGTTTACGACATATTCTCAGTGTATACCAGTGCGATATCGTTTAGATTTTTTCCCGTTCTGTTTCTTTTGCTCTTAATTTTCTTTATAATTCCGTCTGTCTCTTCGCATCTTTTTAAAACTTTTTTCGCTATTTCTACTTTTTCTTTCTGTTCTCTTTCTTTTTCTTATCCTTCTTCTCATTTTCTTTCCCTTTTATTTCTCCACAATTCTATTTCTTCAGTTTGACTCGCTAACAATTTATCAACCTATCTAAATATATATTTTTTTCGTATATCTTACTACAAGGGATTTATTACAAGTGTTCAATCAATAACTGCTTGTTTCTGTATGTCTAACAGATCAACCAGTTATACTCTTTACTCTCTCTCTCTCTCTTTTACTTGTTTCAGTCATTTGACTGCGGCCATGCTGGAGCACCGCCTTTAGTCGAGCAAATCGACCCCGGGACTTATTCTTTGTAAGCCCAGTACTTATTCTATCGGTCTCTTTTGCCGAACCGCTAAGTCACGGGGACGTGAACACACCATCATCGGTTGTCAAGCAATGTTGGGTGGACAAACACAGACGCACAAACATACACACACACACACACACGCATATATATATATACATATATACGACAGGCTCCTTTCAGTTTCCGTCTACCAAATCCACTCACAAGGCATTGGTCGGCCCGGGGCTATAGCAGAAGACACTTGCCCAAGGTGCCACGCAGTGGGACTGAACCCGGAACCATGTGGTTCGTTAGCAAGCTACTTACCACACAGCCACTCCTGCGCCTATAGTTATATGTATATTTAATTATCCATTATCTATTCATCAACAAATCCAGCTAATTTTCTGTTGATCAGTACCTAAATTGATGATTTTCAAGCCATCGATCAATCTGTCCGTCTTTTCTAATCGATTTACACTTTCTCTCTCTTCTTCTTCTTTTCTTTTCTCTCGCTCTCCTCTCGCTCTCTCTTTCCTTCCCTTCTCTCTTTTTCTCTCTCTCTCTCTTTCTAACTCTCTCTCTCTCTCTCTTCTCTCTCTCTCTCTCTCTCTCTCTCTCTCTCTCTCTCTCTCTCTCTCTCAAAATATTATTTTCTTATTTTTCTTGTTTTAAGTTATTTTCACATTTGCAAATAGAGACTGTGTCACACACCCACGCATGCAGACAAGAGAAACCTACAGATAGCAAACAAATCTCTGTCATTTGAAGTTCTACCATGTTAAATGAAAAGAAGTATATTGCATAATGATATGCTAAGATATACAAAACTTAACTTGTTGATCAAGACTCTCATTCTTCTGATCATAGTTATATTTAGCCAGAGCTACAGTGAGACTAAATACAAACAGATACCAGATATTTTTTCGTGTATATATTATATATATATATATATATATATATACATCAGATTGTTCTTGCACAGGGGCCATCCGAACTCCCGTCTTCGCCGTGAACAGGAATTTAATGTTCTTTCTTCGCTCCTTTGCGCCACATTAGCTCAACTCCCCTCCCCTCTTCATCTAACCTCTCATCTTCCCGAGCGTTAAACTAATACACCTGTTTGTTGTTTACACATCTATCTACTTTTGTTTTTTTGTAAAATCCAACCATATATATATACATATATGCACATACACACACACATGTATATATATATATGCATGTATGTATGTATATGTATATACATGTATGCATCTGTCTATCCACGATTAGCCACATCTTCAGTTAGATATGCAAATGGAATATCGTGGTGCTCACTTATTCACAAAACTGCCTGCTTCACAAATAAAATGAATTAGGTGATAGTAAAAATCCGAGCGGTTTTTTTTATATATATATTGTGTTCGTCACACACTCGAAACATTAATTATAAGCATTTTCGTTCGTTCAACTAATCAAAGCACAGGCCACATACATCATTTATGTAATGTGTGTAATGAATTCGTGAATACACAATAAAATCTCTTTTGCGTGGCATGGTTCAGCTCGGCTTCAAACGCAAAACAAGATATGGAAATATATGAGGATGAGTATCAAATCGTTTGGAAAACTTACAATTATGTGTGACTTACGAAGGCTTCAGGTTCATTAAAGTAGGGGATTGCATAATTAAGACCAACAGCATATCCAGTGCCTATTTCGAAATACCTCCTCCCTCTTTAATTATATATATCTTTACTGCCCACAAGGGACTAAATACAGAGGGGACAAACAAGGACAGACAAACGGATTAAGTCGATTACATCGACCCCAGTGTGTAACTGGTACTTAATTTATCGACCCCGGAAGGATGAAAAACAAAGTCGACCTCGGCAGAATTTGAACTCAGAACGTAACGGCAGACGAAATACGGCTACGCCTTTCACCCGGCGTGCTAACAATTCTGCCAGCTCGCCGCCTACTCCCTCTTTAAATACTGATAGAAGTTTCCTACAAGAGTTACCACTTTTTACTGGCAATCAATATCTGGAAATTGAGCATTGAATTTGAGATCCTTCAATCTAAATTGGAAAATCTAATCTAAAATTTAAATCCCCTTAGAACAAAATAGACGAAAGGGCGTTACATGAGCACCACCGAGATTTTGGTGAAACAATTTGATCTAATTTTGAACAAACATTCTGAAAGGATTTCCTTTTGTTATAAAAGATTTATAATCATTTTCGACTTAATTTCCTTTCTCGCTAACGTTATCCACTTTTCCCTTTACATCTCTTTTACACCTTATAAATTGGATGAAAAATGACTACAAAGAAATTTTAGTGGCAATTTTATCTCTGAAATATTCAATCTATTACATTCTACCTTACCATTATCATAATTTAGCGCTTATTTTTCCCACCGCATTTTATTTCCAGAACTATGCATTCATTCAGGAAACATTGTAATAACCTATTCACAAGTCTTACAAATATATAGAACTTCCTTGGAAAAGGGTGCGTGGCGTTCGATCATATAATAATATAAATAATATTTAAATATATTTACATACCTACATATATATGTATATATACATATATCAAATATAAATATAAAACAGAATACAAAGAATATCGCGGTACACGTGTTTCAAGCTTTCTAAGCAATCCGTTATTACATCAGTGTATTATTGATATAAAAGATGGTTTAAAGCTCTCTTCAGTCGCAAACATTATTAGTCCAAAGATTACATCACAATATAAAAAATATAAAAAGTACATGTAGTATTACCCATTATAATAGGCTTATCATATCTCCCTGAGAAAGTGTATTTGTATAATTTCCTAGCTGTATAAATGTATAGAGATTCATTGAATTTCGAAACTCTGACCATACTGTATCACCAGTCAACATAGAGTGAATGTTAAATAGATTGGATTGAGTTTATATTTAATTCTCTTGTATGAGATAGGAAGGAAAATAAGGTAGAAAGAAACAATAAAAGTTAAAAAATAAAAA
Source organism: Octopus sinensis (assembly GCF_006345805.1). NCBI lineage: Eukaryota > Metazoa > Mollusca > Cephalopoda > Octopoda > Octopodidae > Octopus > Octopus sinensis. The sequence continues at coordinate 3,473,171 of NC_043016.1, read as the reverse complement.
ATAAGAAATAAAGAATAAGTGAATAAAGGAAGTGAAAGACAATAGAAGCAAAAGACAAGAGTAATAAAAGCAAAAATGATAAAAGTAAAAATAAGGATAATAAAGTTAGAACCACATATAAATAAGAATTAGCCAAATTAGAATAAAGTAACAAAAGAGATAAAGACAAAATAATTAAGAACATAAAGTAGAGTAAGAGATAAAGAGATGAGATATTAAGGGCTGAGAATAAGAATTTGGCTTTCATGGGATGGCAGTGGTCATAAATAATTCGTAATTTGACCACTCGTTGAAATACAGATTGAGGTTGTAATTTGATATCATTGTGATGAATGGTCAGTTTACACAAACTCAGCACTAAAATTACTAGTTTTATAAGTTTATAGTATGTATATATGTGTGTGTATACACGCACTCATACATATATATATATATTTCTTTACTACCCACAAGGGGCTAAACATGGAGGGGACAAACAAGGACAGACCCCAGTGCGTAACTGGTACTTAATTTATCGACCTCCGAAAGGATGAAAGGCAAAGTCTACCTCGGCGGAATTTGAACTCAGAACGTAACAGCAGACGAAATACCGCATGTCACGCGGCGTGCTAACGTTTCTGCCAGGTGGCCGCCTTGAAATGTATGGAACGCTTCACGAATTTGCGTGTCATCCTTGCGCAGGGGCCATGCTAATCTTCTCTGTATCGTTCCAATTTTAGTATATGTATTGCCGAAGCAATATATATATATGCACTAACATGCCCGAGCGTATACGAGTATGCCTCATTATGCACAGCATTAATACATGGATTTACACATACATCTCCACACATATCTACATTTACAGCCTAGTAAATATATACATACACTACTATATCCACCTATCCTTAAGCATATGTACAGATATAGATATATATACACACACACATACACACATATACACACATGTCTATGCAAATATATATATATACACACAAACACATACGCACGCACACACACACACACACACACACACACACACACATATATATAATATATATATATATATATATATATATACATATATATATATATCTCCATGTATAGTATCCGCAGGAAAGAAATAAAACAAAAGAAATAAAACAAAAGAAATAAATATAGATATAAGTGATTGGGGGGAGTAGCAAATTAGAAATAAATGAAGTAATTGGTATAGAGGTATAGGAATAGAGGTATGTCATAATCATTTTTGAAAAAATTGAGTTTTGCAAGGATCTTTTTTTAAAAAAAACGTAATAGTGAAAGGGCATTAGAAGTAGTAAAATACTGACAGTGACGAGAGACTATATAATCTATTTTTGTATATACTCTATTTTTACCATTTTTAATTTCCTTTTTTGTCTTTATCAAAGGACTCATCAACCTCTGACAACCTCCACCACCACCACCACCACCACTACTACACTTTATCTCCGATATATAATGTGTAGCGTTGAACCAACCATTCACCCCTTCTTATACCTTAACTTTTATATATTTAGGCGATTTATATTACATGAGTTGTGGTACACGTACCGATCCAAAGATTGGGAACCCCATACACCTTAATTCAATTGTTTTCTACTCTGGTGGCTGAAGCGAACAGAAAATTCAGTATCAAATATAGGTTGCTAAAATATACTCTCGGTGTGGGAATATAAAATGTTAGAACAAAAGACGATATAGGTAGTAGTGGAAAAGGATATATCTAGAAAAATGTTTTTTGCATTTTTAAGGGTCTAGGTTTTCCTGTTTCTATTTAAAAAGACATACTATTTCCATTAAAAAGGACAGTTAAATTTCTAGATATTACTTTAGATTTAGGTGTAGAACGATAGCAAACATATCAGATGACTAATAACAATCTTAAATGCACAAGTACAAATTCAAAAGCATCCTAAAAATATTAATTCTATCGTTAAAAATACCTCTCTTTGGAAAATACTACAGCCATGCTCTAACTGAAGCTGAATATAGAGATGAAACTTTCTGTATTCCTAAAAATAGAATTAAAGAACCTAGCAATAAAATCACTGCTGTGAATTCTATAAATATTCATATTGAGAAAAATATATAGAATAGAAAGTCCCTTGTACACCAGAAACACGTATCGGAATGCAATTTGAAAAAATGCGTTTTAATAAATAATTTCATATCTATTTCCATAAATATTTACTAAAGCACTGGAAACGTTACTTTCATAAACACATTGAAACAGACATTCATTAAAAACCAACAGATTCTAAACCATACATGATGTACTCCACATGCCATCCAAAACACACCAAAACTAATATTCCTTAGAAGAATCTGCACAATTATTTCAAAAGCTATAACTCGTAATAAAAGACTCCAGGAATTAAAAAAATACTGCTTGAAAGAAATATTCGTCAATGTAAACAGACAACGGAATAGAGCGTACCAAAGTAGTAGATATTTAAGGATTACAAGAAACAAGAACCACGTCACAACTTCAAAACACAGAGGTTCACAACATAATCCATCAGAACATTCCATTAACGAGACAAGACTCAATGATGAAATAAATACTTGAAATACACAAAATGATCAACAGCAGACTATCACAATCCCTGAAAGATTTACTAACCAGTGCTAAATTACCCACAACAACAGTCAAAATGTGTAGCCGCCCTAACTGCGGAACTTGCATCAACTCCATTGAAGACAAGAGATATATATTTATATCAGGATAGGTTTTTATCACAAAAAATCTTTTACTTGTTCGTTAAAAGATTTCAGTATATTTTATTAAATGTATATAATGTAATGAAGATTACATAGGTCAAACAAAACTCGCTCTCAGAAACAGACTAACTATTCATCATCAACAAATACGAGACCCCAGTACTTGAGAGATCCCAGTGAGTGGACATATAGACATATGTGTAAAAAATAAGTTTCTGAAATTCCAAGTCTTCCCACTTTACCTCTGCTCAGTCATTACCACAGACCAAGACGGAAAAAACAAACAAAATATAATGTCATATGACATTAATGAACGGACATAGAGGGGAGCTTACACAAATTTGAAAACTTAATCATGTGATCATTCTCAGCCAATCAAATCATATCTAAAATCGAGAATAATTTGAGTCATGTTCTTTCTATAAAAGCAAGAGGATTTTTTAACTCCAATCTGAAGCAAGACATAACTCCATGTCTTTCTATCTCAAGTTTTGAAAATCTAAGAAATCTTCGAAACTGGTTATCTTTAAAAATTGATGTATATATATATGTATATATATATATATATATATATATAGATAGAGAGAGAGAGAGAGAGAGAGAGAGAGACATACATACTTACATATGTACAAACATACATTGATTTATGTATGTATGTACACATTATGCTTCATATTCCGTTACTTTCTTCTCGTCTTTTCTATCATCACTCATTTAATTATATACATATACATATATTCATTTTTTCTTAATTTCTCATACTACTTTCTTCTTTCTATCTTTGTCTCTCATCCGTTCCCCCGCTCTCTCTCTCTCTCTCTCTCTCTTTCTCTTTCTCAATATATGCGGTTTGGCCTTTCTTTACTTGCTTGTATTTCTTTAACTCTCACTATTTCTTTCTTTATATTTCTTTGTCTTTTTCTCCTAATCTCTTTTTCTCTTTCCTGCTTTATCATTTATATTTACTTTATTTTTCTTCCTTTGTTGTATTCTTGACTCAGCTGTTCGTTCCATAGCTTGTACGAAATACTGCCAAAAATTCCCCGTCTTTTCAACAAAAACTGGCACAAGCGTGTCTCCACCCTTTACAGATGGTCTTATATGAATAAACAGAAGCTATAATACCCACACCTACTTTATAAAGCAGGATGTTATACATTGCCTTAAATTCAGACCACTATTTTCCCTTTATTTTATTACTTGTTATTTGTACATCTTTAACCACAGCAGTAAAGCTGATAAGTGTAAGAAATAGCAACTAACTTTTGTCCTCAAAATGGATTATTGTTGGTGGTATGCTAAAAAAAAAAGCGCAGTACAAGCTTCCGTGTTATAGTTCAAAATGTCTCAGTAAAACAAACTATGTTATGATCTAACCCTCGATTCACTTTGATATTTATATATAAAAAGAAAAGGAGACAGGATAGTTGCTGCTTGAATGCTTGTGATCATATCTGTTTTATCAACGGTGATTTGGAAATAATCAACAACAGAAACAACAATAGCGACAACAATCCGACAAACATATAAAAATCATATTAATCAGAACAAAAATATTCATATCACTTTCACAAGTTATTACCTAAACATATTTTTATATAAAAGGGAGAAATATGTATAGGTTAAATATCGGTATGACAACAAATATGCTTATATGTCGCATGGTAGTTCTGGTACTGTTATAAAATGTGAGCACAATAATCAATAGTGACAAAATTATTTTCTCTCGTAAAGTATTCTTGACAAGAAAAATAATTAACAAATAGTGCGTGTGTGTATAATTTAACGGTATACCTCGATGCTAATACAACAGCAAATAATAGTATAATACCAATGCTAATTTATTAATACATTTGGGAGGTCTATGTTTGTATTATCAGACAATTGCAAAAAATGTTTTAACAAATTCAAAACTCTGCAAAAACCGGTACAAATTCTTCATGGTTCAAAACGTTGCTTACTTTTTACTCAACCTGACGTAATTTATAACTTATATACCTATTCCTCAATGTATCCACATACGCATTTCATATGTATGTATGTATGTATGTGGTGGACACTCTTTCTCTCTCTCCCTCTCTCCCTCTCTCTCCCTCACACACAGGCCACCGAGTAAGAGGGGCTCCGAGGAAGCGCTACGAAGACTGCCTCAAGAAGTCTCTAACAGCATGTCAAATTAACCCCCAATGCTGGTCAGACCTGGCTGCGGACCGTGATGTCTGGCGCCACACGATCTTCAACGCAGTCAGCAAGTTTGAGGAACAAAGAAGAGACACACTTAAAGACAAGAGACGCAGGAGGAAGGCGCGAGCCGCCTCTGACACCACACCGGATGTTACCTTCGTCTGTGGACACTGCTCACGGACCTGCCTTTCCCATATCGGACTTGTCAGTCATGAGCGTGCATGCACGCGACGTGGACAGCCTTCCTGATCTTCGTTCGCGAAGCCGAGCCATAATGTATGTATGTGTGTATGCATGTATGTATGCATGTACGTATGTATGTATGTATGTATGTATGTATGTATGTATGTATGTATGTATGTATGTATGTATGTGTGTATGTATATATGTATGTATGTATGTATGTATGTATTTATGTATGTATGTATGTATGTATGTATGTTTGTATGTATGTATGTATGTATGTGTGTATGTATATATGTATGTATGTATGTATGTATGTATGTATGCATGTATGTATGTATGTATGTATGTTTGTATGTATGTATGTATGTATGTATGTATGTATGTATGTATACGTCGAATATATGGCAACATTGAATTTCACTAAACTTTGTACAAAATGAACTTCAAAGCTACGGTCATAAAATATTCAGTTTAATTTTGTATTGAATTATATGTTCAGTTGATGCTCTCAGACTTATGTATATATAACCTGCATCCATTCCCACTCGTTTCTCTGTACAACATTTACTGTCCCTGCGAATCATTCTCCTCCATCTCTCTCTCTCTCGTTCTCTCTATCATTCACACACTCACTCTCGCTTTTTTCTTACTGTGTCTCACTCTTCTCTCTCTCTCTCTCTCTCTCTCTCTCTACCTCTCTCTCCTCTCCTCTCTCTCTCTCTCCTCTCTCTCTCTCTCTCTCTCTGTCTCACTCTTTCTTGCTCTTTTTTTCCACCTCATTTTCACTCTCTCTCCCCCACTCCATTATTTCTTTTCCGTTTCCCTCTTACTTATTTTGGCACTGGCCGTTCTCTTGGCTTTTTTTCCAGCTCCTAATCTGTCTACGATTTAATTTCAGTTCCAGCTTCTGGCCTGCTTTTGCTCAAATACACATACACATACATATACACACACACACAGACACACACAAACGCACACACACACACACACACACGCGCACATACACACACACACACACACACACACACACACACACACACACACACACACACATATATATATTTTTTATTTATTTATTTATTTTTTATCTAGTTTCAGCTCACGAGCTTCGGCCATTCTGGGGCACCGCCATTTGGTGTTGCTACATGATTTTACTTCACGAATGCTTTTTAGCAAATGCCATTTGGTGCATGAGAGAGTTCGATGCAGCTGCCCTCATCTACACCTCCTGCCGTGAAGTTGGTTCATCTGGGACACCTGACAGGAAGAGATCCAGTTTTATTTTAAAGACATCTGCATCCACCCCATGCAGGTCTCTCAGGTTCTTCGGGAGGATATTGAAGAGCTGTGGGCCTCTGAAGCCCAGGCTATCACAGTATCTTGTCCAACATCTTGATGGCAAATTTATGAAAGATTTATCTAGGAGAGATAGTCCGTTGAACTGATAACCTTTAGAAATTTGGAGTTCTTGGCACTATGCAGTGGCCCCCAGTTCTAGTATTTGTGTAATTCTCGATGCCAAAGTTTGGAAAACATCCTTCTAGGATCTTCCAGATGTATATTATGGCATATATCTTTCTCGCCTACGCTCTAACGAATAGAGTCTCAATCTCTTGAGTCTTTCCCAATAGCTTATATGCTACACAGAGGCTATCTTCTTCGTGTAGCTTCGTTGGATCACCTCAAGTTCTGTGATTAACTTGACACTGGATGGTGACCATAGCTGAGAGCAATAGTCAAAGTGGCTTAGGACAAGTGTCCTCCAGAGGACCATCATGGTTTCCTGGTCTCTTGTTCTGAAGGTTCTAAGAATCCATCCGGTCAGCCGCCTACATTTCATTGCCAATTTAGCAACATGCACATGAAAGGTTGCATCATCACTCATGTAAATACCCAGGTCTCGCACTGATTGTTCCTCAGGGATTGCTATTCCTCCAGGTCCAGTGTATTTATTGGGTGTTGCATTTAGTTTTGCATGTTGATAGCATAAAGCTTGAAACTTTTCAGCATTGAACTGCATGCTATTCTTTTCAGCCCACTTGTATATTTTGTCCAGCTCACATTGCAGGTGTCTTCAGGGTTCTGTATTGCCTGTGAAACTTTTGTATCATCTGCATAACTTGTGATCGTGGCTCTCTGCGTGGCTGAGGGCATGTCTGAGAGGGCCATTATGAACATAATAGTGGTCCCAAAACAGCGCCTTGCGGAACACCGCTAACTATTTGCGTGTTAATGGAAGTGGTCCCATTGGCTACTACCACCTGGCTTCTATCCTTCAGAAAGTCATGAAGTCATTCTCCTAACTATACCAAGATCACACAGTTTGTGATATATCATTCCATGAGTGACTTTATCAAAATCGAGTTACATGACTTCCACATTTGAGTGGTTGAGCAGTTGTTTCAGCACCAATCATAGTGTTGTAGGAGCTGAGTTAGACAGCTTCTTCCTGGTTGGAAACCATGTTGGGTGTCAGGAAGCAAGTCATTTTCTTCAAGGAAGGTGATTAGTTTCCTTCTGACTATTCGTTCCATGACCTCGCTGATGTGTGAGGTTAGAGAGATAGGTCTGTAGTTCTTGGTCTCCGCTCTGCTACCTCCTTTATGAATAGGGCATATTTTACCTTCCTTCAGTTTTCTTGGAAGTTTGCCAGTTGCAAGGAAGCTCTGAAAGAGAAACTGCAGTGGCCTTGCTAGGAC
>NC_043016.1:3445378-3460378 GCF_006345805.1 Octopus sinensis | reverse complement strand
TGGAAATGATATTACATTGAGGTTTGTTTTAACAAGTTTTAATTGAATAAAATATTAAAGAAGTTTATTACTTGACAATGAATAGAGCACGAAAGAAAAGGACTGAATTATATTTAGAATAAATGGAATTATATCCTTCGTTTATAAAACAAGTGTTAGTGATAGAAAAGTTTGGAGTAGCAATACCAGCAGAATTTTTTTTTAAGAGTGAGAATTACTAAAGTACTCAATACAGTTTCTGTTTGGGTGGATTCGATTAGTTTCTAGGTCCACTATAAAGATTGTTCTAACACGTTCCTTGCTAAAATAAAATGGGGTCACATTTTCCTGGACAGTACATAGTAAAGAGTTAATACGTTAATTACGCTTGAAAGAACTAATGATGGAGTTTATTATAATTAAACATTAGAAATGCCTAAATGCATTTCCATTTCTAGATCCTTGATAACAGTATTTCTTCCAAACATTTGCAACCCGTGCTAGTTAACCCTAACCCTAACCCTCAATCAAAATATTGCTGTAAAAGCAGTTAAAATAAACACAGTATAATGCATTTGCGGAACTGAAATAAAACCTTGAAACATTTATTAGCTACGCTCACAGAAATGAAATGAAGATAATAAGAATTAATCCGGAAATAATTTGTAAAATAACTTTTGGAAATTATCTCCTCGTTTCTATGGGTTACTAACAATTACCGAATGGTTTTTGTTTCCTTTCTCCACATAAAAGGGATATTTCGTATAATTGAAAGTTTTGGTTTCGTCTTTCAGTGCTTCTCTTATCTCATTTATGTATAAACACACAACCCATTTAAATCACGTATGAAAAGAGTATGGTGTATATTTCATAGCCACAGGGTGGATAAAACGCAAAGAGGGTTTTGAACTCAGAAAAATACGTGAAGTTATAACATGTGTCTGTGTGTGCGCGCGTGTGTGTGTGTGCGCGTGTGTGTGCGTGTGTGTGTTTAAATGATAATAATATTTTATATGCTTAAAGCTTATGTGATTACCGCGCATTAACTAAGGTAAGTAGTCTAATATTGGAGTATATAAGCCATCGATGGAAAAACTAAAGATTGCCGCGGACACATGGAACTCGGACCCACACCACTATGTATTCACAAAAAGCTTGCTGCCGTTACGCAAGCGGTGCCGAATTTTACGATCTGTAAATATAATAATAAAACGATGATGATGATGATGATGATGATGATGACGTCGACGACGATGATGATGATGATGACGACGACTATGATGATGATGATGATAATAATAATAATAATAATAATAATGATAATAATAATAATAATAATAATAATATAAGAATAATAATAATAATACTAATAATAATAATAATAATAATATTGCTTGCCTCTACCAGTGAGCCAATCTTCACGAAACTTTCCATTCATATTACACTAACATCTAGTTCAATTATAGGCGAGTTGGATTTCAACAAAAGTCTATAATGAGCCCCCTAGTGGAGTTGGGCTATTATATAATAAAATATAAATTATATAATAAAATGAGAAGGGTGCAAAGAGTGTTAATGCGAGGGAAATGTAGTGACATAGTGAGTGTGACTGATATCAGGGAAGGGGTGAACAGCGTTGTGCAAGTGACAAATATGGAGTGGCAGTGGGTTGATAACGTTAATACAGCTATCATATACACACGACACTCCATACATACTTTCGTAAATACATAGATATATGATTACATACACAGATACACACACACACACTGCACACACACATACTTCACACACACATATACATACACACACATGCACATAAGTAACCTTTAAAATGTGGAGTAAGGAAAGGAAATGTGGGTAGGTTAAAGAAATGTGAGGAATACGTAGCTTCAAGAAGAGAGGGGCAAGGTGGCTTTTCTGCTGTCCATCACAAAGAAACACACACGCACAGACACACATATGTTTACGTACATACATGCATATGTGTACTATACACCATTTTAAACTCATGATTGCCTGTGTGTACGTTTTTAAATGTGTGTGCGTGTGTTTGTGTCACATCTTATAACTGTCTGTCTCTCTAGTTTTGTAGGGTCTCTGGTATATTGTGAAATTTTAAAATTACGTCAAAATTTTCAAATTTGGTACATTGAAATCTTTTTCCGCGTTAAATCCGATTTTATTATTTATTTGCCCCAGAAGAATTGCAGAAAAACATTACTGACATTATCTGCATGGTAGCAGTCTATCACAAAATGAAAACAAAATCATTACGAAGAGCAATCTTTATTAAACAAATGAAAGCAAAGTATTTCGACGACCATAGTTGTAAAATCCTCTGAAGTTTTAATAAGTTTTAATGAAAAATGTCATGTGAACCGGTCGGACAGACATGTAAATGAATCAAAAAGGAAAAAATCTTCATCGAAGATTTTTTTTGCGGAAAATTGAATAAATCTGTCCTGATCAAAAGGGTTATCTGTCGGGGGGGGGGTATGGGTCTGACATGGAATAAACAAAAATTTATATAAGACATTCTATTGTTAAAATTGCCCAGTAACGACGGTCTGTTCGGCTAGTATACACACACACACACATTGAAGTAAATCCATCACTCTACTAGTTCTACTAGTCATCCCCCTTCTATGCAACAGTGATGTAAACAATTATATTCATGATTATAAAAATCCAGACTTAATTTTTTTTCTTTTATTTTATGTAAATTATAATTGAAAAAGTTAATTTCTAAGTCTAGCTAGCTAATTCTCTAGTAATTATATTTGTGCTAATGATTCATAATAGTTTATTCTGTTTACATAATTACAATCAGTATTACTAAATATTTCATTACTAGCCATTATCCATTACTGATAACATAATTTTTTAAAAGCCATATAAGGTTACCGTATATATTAAATATTCTTGATGATGTAATTAAAAAATAAAACTTCTATTGTGTGTATTTCTTTACCATTTTTTAAAAGATATCGGCGTCATGTAACAATTTAATTTATTTAGTTTCTTAACTATTTAGTTTGGTGGTTTTATACCACATATAATGTACGTCCTAAAACCTTTTCCGTGAATTTAAGTTCATTTGACGTATATTGTCTATGTGCGCGTGTGTACGTGTAAACATACATATACATACACGTACACACTCAAATATATACATGAGTGTGTGTTTGTGTGTATATATACATACATATATATATCTTACCTGCTTCCCCTTCTCCCTCACCTACTCTCTCTCGCATCTTCCTCACCCACCCTTTCTCTCTTTCAAATGCGTCCATGGTCTACGCAAGTGTATGGGGTCATCAGGAGAGAATGCGTACCGTTTCGGAGCCTACTTTTCGACGGCATCAATGCGCACCGGCCACCTCACTGACATCAAGCCCCGCTAGCTAGATCAAATATAGCTCAATGTTCTTCTAGCCATCGCACATCGTCTCTTTTTACCCAAATCCAGTGCCTAACCTTCTCCACTGTAGTTTGGATATCGGTTATGGTGGTATTTACCTTACGATGAGTTAGACCTAACGGTAACAACAGTCGTCTCACACTGGGTCCAACATACCCTCTACATCCAACCTCGATTGGAAAATGCTCCGCTTTCCAGCCTGCGTCTTCACATTCCTCGAGAAGGTTTACAGTGTTACACATAAAACCTTGATGCACAAACACACACGCATGCACGAAAACATGCACGCACACACGCTACTGACACAAAGCTTACACGTACACGTTACTTACATGCATTTGCATACTACTTACATGCATTTGCATACACACACATCTGATAGCCTCACACATAGATACTTTGCACAGCTTCACACATTCAAACACATATGTACACGTTCACACTTATGCACACATATAAATACACTGAGCACACATGCACACATCACTCCCACAGCGCACTTAGTTTGTTTATTCAGACACATACATACAAACGATTCCATATGTATTCTCATAATCTTAGGCTTGCCCACACATAGACACTTGTTTGTTCCCACACGCATATACATCACCATACACACGTGCGCTTGCGATCACACAGTTTATGCAGGTCAATATTAGTTCACCTTCCATTCGAACTCTCTTTCTGGTCATTTCGGCGTTTGAAACTATTAATCTAAACACGTTCTTTCCACTTCTCTTTTCTTGCTTTCTTCTTTTTTCCGTTTCCTTTCCTCATTCTTTTCTGTCGAAGAGCGTAGGCTCGAAATACCAAGAACTTCTATTCTTCCGGGGCGTCAAACTAAAACATCTTGTTCGCTCACCTGTCTCTGCCTTTTATTTTTCGTACATTTGAACTAGATAGATGACGACAGACAGACAGACAGACAGACAACAGACAGACAGACGACAGACAGTAGATAGATAGATAGATTAGATAGATAGATAGATAGATAGATAGATAGATAGATAGATAGATAGATAGATAGATAGATAGATAGATAGATAGACAGATAACTTTCTTTATTGGCCAAACAGGGCTGGACACAGAGGGGACAATTACAAACGTAGAGCTTTACTCTTCGGAGATGGGAAAGGAAAAAAGAAAAAAGGAAACAAATATAAAATTTCGATCAAAAGGGATCAGAAAAAAAAAAGCGATAAAAAGGGATCGTGTATCACAGAAAGAAAGAATTTTTTTTTTAAAGTAACAAACAAGATTAGGTTCATCCGTGGAAAGAAAAGCCTACAGAAAAGACCACGGTAACCTCAGGCATGGAGGAAATAAAACATATGAGAGCAAAGTGCTCTCTCTCTCTCTCTCTCTCTCTTTTACGATTTACAAGATCATGCTCAAAATCGTTTCGTCACTCGCACGCACCATCTTTGCAGCATTCACCCAATTTTTTTTGGTACTTGAAAAAGTTGATGAGCGATTGGCCAGAGAGGTAAGTGTTTGTCTCTAATCCTTTCGCTCGAGTCCCCCACACACATTCTTTCACCACAGCCACCAGTATGATGAAAACTGCCTTGCTTTCCCGGTTGAGGGAAGGTGGCTCTATTTTCACGATAGACTCGGCCGACAGGCGGACTCGTCCCACACGTGACAGCAGCCGTTCGGAATAAACCCACAGGTCCGAAATGGATGGACATTGCACGAGTGCGTGCAGAACGGTTTCGTCGCTCTGACCGCATCTCGGGAAAATCGGTCCAGTGTGTCTCGAACCGTGCCTGTAGAGCTTATCCCGAACAGGTAATGCTTCTCGATAGCACTGCCAGGCCAGAGATCTTTGGTGATTGTCCAAATGTCCCGGCCCGAAAGTTGTCCTAAACAGTCGGGTCAAGTGTCTCTCGTCGACGCCCAGATTCTGCCCGAGAACGTCGTCGCACCTCCCCTCCACTAATCTTCTATAGAACGCATTTGTTGTAATGAAGTCGCACAAGTTTGGTCCCGGATGGCAGAGTTGCTTGAGAGCAACGCAACACTCGCGGTGCCATTCGCCTAGCCTTGGTCTCTGTTTGATCCACGATTGTAGGTCTGCAAAGGAGACTAGCTGCAGGAAAACGCGTCGCACAAAAGGCGACCACACCTTTTCACCATCGTCTTTGAAGCGCCGGAGATGTCGATGTCTCAGCGCATGTCTGCGCATCATTAACCACGGCATGCCTAGCCCTCCATCCAGCATCCCACGATGGAGACGCTGTTGGATGACATGAGCTTGCTTCTCCAGGTGCCGAGCCGCAAGCCCACTGACTTTTCCCTGTTAATTTTTGCTCCCGTTACCGCTTCGTATTCTTATAGTGTCTCGCCGAAACAGGTCGATGTCTTTGTCTCTCGGCACTATGACGGTGCCGTCGTCTGCGTATGCAGACACGCTCCTCCCGCATCCCAGCTCTCGAGGGATGCCCCTCAGCGTCACCAGCTTTCGCAGTAGTGGCTCAAGAGTCAATACATACATAAATGATGAGAGGGGGCATCCTTGACGAACCGAACGCATGATGTTAAAAGGTCTGGATAGATGACCATTTACGCGAACTACCGAGCGGATGCCGCTGTATAAGGCAGCGATCCAACCGCGGAAGATGGGACCGAAACCAGCCTCTTTAAGGACAGCCTCCAAGTAGTGATGGTCTACCCTATCGAAAGCTTTCGATTGATCCAAATTGATCAGTGCCCCACCTATGTCAGGTTCCTTAACTACCCTGTCTATGATGTAGCGCATCAGATAGAAGTTGTCATGGATATTCCTACCCGGCATGGCACACGTTAGCGTCTTGTCGACTAGGTTTTGGATGACATGCGCCAACCTCTTTGCTAACACTAAATCTGCGTTGAGCTGAGTGATGGGCCTGAAGTTTTCTATGACTTTCCCCTTGTTTCTTTAGATGTGCCACAGTTCCTCACTTTACAAAGGCCAGTTGCAGTAGACAGCTGCCAAGACGCTTCCAAAAAAGTCTGCCATATGACAATAAAGTTTCTAGGGCAAACCATCCAAGCCTGTTGACTTGTCTCCTGCGCAGCCTGCCATCGCATCCCGTACGTCTCTGGCTGTGATGGGTCTTTCACAGCACACCGCCTCTCTTGCTGAGAGTCGTGGCAGGCCATGCAGGTAGGCACTAAAGTCGACCCTGCGTTCTGACCCAACAGTTGTCCCGAAAAGTTGGGCAAAGTGTTGGTGAAAGGCCTTACACATCCTTTCAGGATCGAGTACTTCGCGCCCCTGTTCATCTGTAAGAGACTTGATGGTGGTTCTGTTGCCTCGTTGTGCCTCCGCCACTCGGGCCTCTCGGGTGGCTCCAATTCCTTCGTTCCTCAGAGCAAGCATTCCCTAGCTCTGACAACGCATCCTTGGTGTTTGACGCTGAAGTGTTGGTCGACGGCAACCTCGCCGCCAGTACGTTGGACGTGATGCCAGTTCTGAGTGTCTTTTCTGATTTCTTAACTAGGTCTCCCTCTATTCTATTTGGATCTAATGCTAGGCCCTTACTGTACCTAACCGATTCTGCTTTAATTGCTTTCTTTGGGGTATAACACCATCTGTTGTTGACGATGTCACCCATCAATGCTCTCTTAACTAATTTGCTAATCCGATCCCTGTAAGGCTGTCGTGCCGTGAAAGACGCGTTCAGCTTCCAGTAACCAGGACCCTGCCTATGTGTCTTATCTAAGTCAAGTGTACAAGTCATAAATTTGTGGTCTGTGCAACTGACTATGTGGAAATGTGGACAATGTACACTATCCTTATCCACAGTCCTACAGAATATTCTATCTAAGTACGATCTAGACGACCCGATGCGGTTGCTCCATGTCCACATCGGCACATTCGGGTCATCCAGTCGGTACCTGTCAGACAGTTGGAAACGTCTGAGCAGGTCTTTGAGGCATTTGCTTCCCCTCCTATTACTATCTCTGCCCACGTAGTCTAGATGCATGTCCAGGGTAGCATTCCAATCCCCCACTAAAAGTAAAGGTGGAGACGTTCCCGGGAAAACCTCTAGATGTCGAAAGAAATCTGGCCGACCTGTTAAGGACAGTGCATAAACTGTTATCAGTCGAAAAGCACACCCATTGCTGCCATCGACATCCACAACGACCAGCCTACCCTCCAGGTCTAGGAAAATTGCTCTCACTTTGAGGTGCAGACTCTTCTGAAGAAGCACCGCGATACCTCCTCCGCCCATTCTCGGCAGACACGGAGAAAAATAGATGTCGAAATGTGCGCCGAACACGTGCTGGAGGGCCCGCGGGTTGTGGAGTCTGGTCTCGTTGATGCCTATGATATGCAAATTTTGTGACTTGATGTCGTTTAGCAGGTCGCCTTGTTTCCAAGGTCCCCAAGCCACGTACATTTATACTACTTATTTTGAGCATGTTCCTGTCGAAAGTTGTGTTTTGCACACGAAAGGGAGACAAGAGCGAAAGAGAGAGAGAGAGAGAGTTGCTTACTGCCTGAAAGTGCTTTGTCTTTCACCTTACAGTCTTCTTCCAGAAGGTTTTTAGTTAGTTTTTAGAGAAGTATTTTTGGAATCTCCCTACTGCATCCGGGTAGAGAGATTTCAGTGTGCAGTGTGTGTTCCCAGTTGGGACTTTGGTGAAGCACTATCGGTGATATAAGAAAAACTAGTGACAGACACCCATGTAAATGAACGCAATAGTATACGATGGAAAGTTGACCTTCTGTGTAGAAGCTACCTACTTCAGTATGGACATTGATATATGTCTACAAGAGGAGGCTTTTATCTATGGGTTTGCCATGATCACTGGTAAGAGCCAATATATACATAGAATACTTTGAGAATTTGGCTTTAGGATCAGTACCACTAAAACCAACACTATGGCTACGATATGTTAATGACACCTTTATACACTGGCCCCACCAGGAAGATTTTCAAGTGCTGTTAGATCATGTGAACTCAATAAAGCTATCCATGCAGTTCACAATGTAAAAAGAAAAAGGCAATCAGCTGGCATTCCTGGACGTATTAATAACACGCCCCAAGTATGGATTCAGGACATCCGTATACCGCAAGCAGACCTTCAATTCCCACCATCCATACAGTGTAAAGAGAGGGATTGCTCAGTACCTAAAACATCGAGCAAAGAATATAAGTAGCGATCGTGATACACACCACGAAGAAATAAACAAGCTCAATACCGATCTGTAAAGCACAACTACCCCAAAAGTATACTATCCACTCCAATTATGAAGAAGAGACAAGATAAGGCCAATAAACTGTCCGCAGTCTGTCTACCATATGTGAAAGGCCTCTCTGAAAAGATTCAAAAGATATGCAACCCATATGACATCAGGACAGTATTCAAGAGTAATACAACACTTCGCAAATATCTCCTTCGGTTAAAACCACCAATAGAAGAGAATATGACCAAAGACTGCGTGTACTCCATCCCATGCAGCTGTGGTAGGTTATACAAAGGCGAAACATGCCGCCCCTTCAAAATAAGGGCAGAGGAACATCACAAAGCTGTGACACGAGGAGATACTGATAAATCGGGTATAGCTGATCATGTATGGAAAAATGGAGACTACCTCCCCCTGTGGGATGAAGTTACAACAATAGACAGAGAACACCACAGGAAAATACGAAAACTAAAAGAAGCAGAACATATGCTAGGACACAACAACCTCCTAAGCAGACCAAGTGCAGATATGAGCAGCATATGGGAACCGGTATTAAGGAAGGATAGGAAAATATCAGATTTATAAGCCCTAAAATTCACTCCAAAATTACCCACGGGCATATGGCGAAGAAAATAGAAATGTAAATAGGTTTAAAACTGCTCCTAGGGGTCAATTCCTCCCTTGAAAATACACTAAAACGAAAGCTGGGTGCTTTACACACCTTGTGTGCAAAAATTGAAACAAAATGTGTGCAATAAAATGTCGAAAAAAGGGATTACCTGCGGAGCCGATGCGTCATCATGTCAGTCGATGGAGAGATAGATAGATAGATAGATAGATAGATAGATAGATAGATAGATAGATAGATAGATAGATAGATAGATAGATAGATAGATAGATAGATAGATAGATAGGGAGAGAGAGAAATAGACTAAGAGATGAACGGACGGACGAACGGGTAGATAGACAGACTGACAGACAGACAGAGATAAATAGATAGATAAACACTTGAGTGTATACATAATGCGGACAGAATTAGATAGAGTAATGTGTCAAGAAGAATAAAATAAAAAAAAGATCATGGTCTAAATTTAAGGGGAAAATAATGAAGAAATTCTGCAGAAAACGAAAGAATGGTTCGAAAACGATTGAAACAGCACCGTAAAACACATCAGAAGTAAAATTACACTGAAATGAACATTTAAATTCCAAGTAGAATATATAGCCGAAAAAAACTTAGTACTATTCTATCAAAGAGCAAAATACCAACCAAACTATTTCGAGGAATAATATAGGCGTGACCTTTTGCATAGAATACCAGCGCTTGTTTTCTTGAAATACTTTATCAAAGATTTCAAGATTAGATGTGTCGCAGACAATCTCAAATGAGCAGTGAATTTTAGTCAATCTGATTTTGTTCTCAATATTATTAGATTAACATTCTCTGTTACACTTTTAGTAGTCATTGTTGTTAGAATTATTACAGACCAATAACGAAGCAGTTTTCGACTTCCATTACTGTTGTGTTGTTGCATCATAACGGCTGCGATAAGTATCATGTTGGAAAATTATCGATAAATAAGTATGTAGGAATATATATACGTGTATTCATATACATTACATACACACACGCATACATACACATATATATATATATTATATATATATATATATATATTATATATAATATTATATATATATATATGTATATATATATGTATATATATATATGTATATATATATAATATATTTATATATATATATGTATAATATATATTGTATGTATATATATATATATATATATATATATATATAATATATATAGTACACACGCACACATATGCATGCATTATGCATTTTTATTTCATGATTTTTGCCAATGAGAAAAGAATCGATCTCCAACTTACACCCAAGGCGCTTTATTGGAAATTCAACATCGACGACAGGATATTTTTGTATGTATATTTCTATGTAGATGTGCAGATTTGTATGTTTTGTTTAATGTATGTCTTCTCATGCATATATTTGCAAAGTTAGACATGCTCATATAAACTTAGATAATAAACTTCTGGAGAGTGATTACAGATTTTTAGTTCCAGTGATGTATTGGATTTGTAGTCTTCGAATTAGCATTCTCCTTTCTGGTTTGAGAAGCCTAATTCCTCAAGATTGGTATTTAAGCAATGTGTTACATATCCTAGTTCCCCAATAATTACAGGTATAAACCTGAACTTGTAATCTAGATTTAGTAGCTGCAGATTTCTCAATAGATCAGCGTTGCTATTCTCCTTTTTACTGATCTTGAGCACTATGTTAACATCTACTGGGCAGCTAATGTCCACAGCTACAGACAGTTTCTCCTCTCTATCCCAAATTATTATATCAGGTCTGTTGTGCTTTCATTTTATTGAGATCTTCACTAGGACATTCCACCAGTACTCTTTTTTTATTATGAGTGGATATAGCTTCTATCATATTGTAGGTTCTTATTTCTTTGTCCTCGATGTTATCCTTCCAACGGATTTCTTTATAGAGTGTTCTATATGATGTTGTAGCTAGATGTTTCATCGGTAAATAATACCATGATGACATTTTCGGACAACTGCTTATGATGTGGGTGATATCTTCAGTGTGACCTCCACAAAGTCTGCATCGGTTGTCACATTTTACTGCTTTCCCCACATTTCTGTCCTTTTGGTGCGTCAGATACTTGGTTGATATTTCCTGTTCCTGGATTGCAAACGCATACCCTTCAATGTGGATGGTAGTAATCGGGTTATTGGTTATTGGTCCATGATAAACTGCTTTGAGGATCAATGTTACTATCATCACTGAGCTTTCTACTGACACAGCCATGCATAATCTTCTGCTCATATATGCTCGTCTGTTCATCTGATGATACGTTGCGGTGGAGTCGTTCGAATTCTATGGGCATGTATTTAAGGTTATCAGACAAGGAATGTTGCTCAATGAGCTGCCTTCCAAGTCTTATGAAATTATAAGTCTTATGCATGAAGACTTGGTCAAAGGATGCACTTCGATATTGGGTGCTTAAAACATGTTGCCGAAGGGATATTTTATTATATTCATAGGCATTTTGGATCAATGTTAAGCCTCTGTCGCCTTGCTTTCCTTTTAGATAGAAGCGGTCGACGTCACTGTTCATGTGGAAATTGTGGGTGCTTCTTAGTATTTCCCGGGTTTTCACATCAATGGCTCGGATCACATCGAGCGTCCGATCAAACAACCCAAATGTTGGTATATATGTATATATAAATGTATATATATATATCTTGTTATTCCCTGTCCTGTCTTTTACTGTTTATATTTTTGTACTGTCGTTACTGTCCTGTTTTTTTACCATTTTTTTACCAATTTTTACCCCTCTGCGAAAAGATCTCAGAATTTTAATTGATTTGCTTTTCGCAGGAAGGAAAGTTTCTTGTCGAAGATACGTCTCGCTTTTATCCTTCGAAACGTAGAGTAGATGAAACCATAGCGACTGAAGAAGGGGTTTTTTTCTTTGTGTTAATTGTCCTGTACTCCATTTTTGTTTGTTTTTAAAAAATGTCCAGTTCCTTTGGTTTGTGTTTATGTTTTCGTTTCTCTTGTGTTCGACGTCCCTTTTGTGTCCTGTACTCATATATGCGTGTATATGTACATGTAGAGGTAGGTACGTACATATATGTTTATATATATGCATATGTTTTATTTCATTTATTAATTATTATATATATATATATATATATATATATATATATATGCGTGCACTTATATGTATATATGTATGTATATAAATGTATATATATATATTATATGGACTTATATACATATATATGTATATATATATATATGTGTGTGTGTGTGTGTCCATCGTACATACACATACACAACGCTCGCACACACACACACACACACACACACACACACACGTGCATACACATATGCCAAAATCTCCCGATAGACTTTTCATACATCTGAGTAAAACGTTTTCTTCCACAATTGAATTCAATATTTCTTGGATGCACATCACAATATATTAGGCTGGCAACTAAGTTCCCGCCGTTTTTTTTTTTATTTTTTAAATGGTTTAATAAAAATAATAAGAACTAATTAATCAATAATGTATTCACCCTTGTTATTTACAAATTCTTCCCAACGTTCAACAAGATTTTCAATACCTCGTTGGTAGAAATCACCCGATTTCGACTCGAAAAATTGATCCAACCAACCTCTCAATTCTGCATCGGTATTGAACGAAACTCCGCGCATAGCATTTGAAAGAGATCGAAAGAGGTGGAAATCCGTCTGTGCCAAATCAGGAGAGTACGGCGGGTGTGGCAGCACTTCCCAGCCATGCGTTTGAATGACTTCCTTGCTCATATTGGCGATATGAGGGCGGGCGTTGTCATGCAGCAGAAGAATTGCATGCTGTCGATTAGGTCTTTTCTCTTGAATAGCCGTGTTGAGTCGTTCCATCTGTTGAACATAGAGTTCCGTGTTGACCGTTTGGTTCCGTTCAAGCAATTCGTTATGGATAATCCCTTCCCAGGCCCACCATACGCACAACATCCTTTTATGCGGATGAAGATCTTGTTTCATGCACGGTGTCGCTTGTTTACCGGGGCTAAGCCATTCCTTACGCTACTTCATATTAATGTACCAGCACCATTTTTTGTCGCCAGTAACGATTCGGTAAAGAAATCGTTGCTTGTGTCCATGAGTTGAGCGGTGACGAGCAAGCAAACCAACGAAGATTGTGGCTCGTTGATTTTTGTTCTTGTCCCTTAAAGCATGCGGAACCCATGCTCCATACTTGGAGGAAGTGTGGGAGTATTCCATTTTCTCTGTCAGTTTCCTTGTCGTTTGACGAGAATTTTCGTGCAAATGTTGGTTTAATCGCTCTTCATCGAACTCAACTGGATGGCCAGAACGAGGTGCGTCTCTGAGGTCAAAATTTCCATTTTTGAACTTGGCATACCAATCACGGGGGGTTTCTTTTAGCAATGGTACCCTCTCCATACACAGCACAAATGTCGAGAGCAGCTTTTGCGGCCTTAGACCCTTGATTAAAAGCAAAAAGAAAGAGGTGTTACAAATGCTCGTTTTTCTTAACTCGGCATTCCATTTTAATGATCTGAAAATAAACAAAGATTAACTAAAATTAACTAGAAAAAAAAAAGATTCCAAAATTATTCAAAAATAGAATTCTCGAAAAAAATAGATTCCAAATTTACACACACACACACACACACACATACATTACATACATTACATACATACATACATACATACATACATACATACATACATACATACATACATACATACATATATATATATAAACAGAGAGAGTGAGGAAGGGCATCCAGCCGCAAAAATCATGCCAAATCAGACTGAAGTTTGATGCAGTCCCTCAGCTTGCCAGCTTTGGCCACATCGTCGAACCCATGCTAGCATGGACAACAGACGTGAAATAATGATGATGATGATGATGATGATGATGACGACGACAACGACGACGACGACGACGATGATGATGATGATTATGATGATGATGAGGATGATGATATATAATTGACAACATAAAAAAACATACAAGAAAACAGACCTCACCACTTATAATTCAATTAATGTTTTAATGTTGAAACAAGAAATTTAGCCCATAAAGTTATAAATAGGAAGCAGAGTAGAAAATTTTATATATATAAACATATAAATAGATAGATAGATAGATAGAGAATTAGATAGACAGACAGGCAGACAGACAGGCAGATAGATAGATAGATAGATAGATAGATAGATAGATAGATAGATAGATAGATAGATAGATAGATAGATAATAAATTTCTTTATTGGCCACACAGGGCTGCACACAGATGGGACAAGTTACAAGGTAGAGCTTTTCTTTTGGGGGATGAAGAGAACAAAAAACAAAAAAGAAAAAAAAGGGGGGGTGGCGTAGGTTTTCGATCAAGAGGGATCGTAAAAGGGAAGAAAAGAACAAAAAAATTTGAATAAAATAAAAGGAATAAAAAGAAAAAAAAAAAAGGAAAAGGAACAAAAGGAAAGAGAGAATGAAAAAAAAGAAAAAAGGGGAAAAAAGGGGGAAGAGAAAAAAAACGATCAATAGGGATCGTGGATCACAGTGTTATGACATATGGTGTAAGGGGAAAGCAAGTAAGGTTTATCCGTGGGAGAGAAAGCCTACGAAAAAGACCACGGTAACCTTGGTCAATATTGTTATATGTTACCACATTTGTTTGCAAGTGGGTAACCCTCTGTTTTCAATTTCTGGGTTCATAGGATTATGCTCAAGGTGGTTCGTCATTCATACGTGCCATCCTTGCTACATTCACCCATCTTTTTAAACATTCGCTAGACAAAACTTGCCTCTCTACTCTCACTTTCCTTT
>NC_043016.1:3435378-3440378 GCF_006345805.1 Octopus sinensis | reverse complement strand
CCGAGATTCTTCCCTTCTTTTCTCTTGGGCATACTCCCTTAGCCTTCCTTAAACACTCCTTCAGTTTCCCTATCAGTGAGTTGTAGTCATCGTCTATGTCGACTCCTTGGCATAAGTCTTCCTGCATGATGGCTTCCTGCAGCTTTGCCTCATTGTAGACTCGGACTTGTTTTCCCTTTGACGCCAAATGCAGCGCCTTCTTCTCCCTCATCCTATCAATGACCACTCTCGCCCTCACCAGACGATGATCGCTGCCGGTGTTGAATGGTGTCACGACGGAGACGACATGTGATATGCGTCACTTATCAACTAGGATGTAGACAATCTCGTTTTGGTACTCAGAGTTTGGCAATATCCAGGTCCATCTCTTCTTCTCCTTCTTCCTAAATAGGCTGTTTCCAATGTAGAGCTACCTCGCCTCTGCCATGGTAACCAAGCATTCTCCTTTCTCGTTTCCCTTTCCTATGCTGAATCTCCCGACGTACTCTTCTTCTTGTCGTCCATGTACAACCTTTGCGTTGAAGTCTCCCATCACGACGGTGTAAGTGAACTTCACAGCCAGCCCTTTGTCTAGCTGTCGATAGAATTCTTCCACCTCATCGTCGTCGCTGGCACTTGTGGGAGGATAGGTCTGGACATGCTTGAGGGTGGCCTTCCTTGAGAGGTTTACGTTCAGTACACCAATCCATGATGATATGAAGTGGCAAGAAGCGACCCTCGAAGCCCATTCCTTACTTACGATGAATCCAATACCTCCGACCGATCTAGCCCCTTCTGCTCTCCTGAATTTCACAGCGCATCCATCTTGCCATCGTATACTCGCCTCCTTCTGGTGGGTCTCGCACAGCCCTAACACGTCGCACCTGATCTTCTTCCTCTCCTCCATTAGGTGGTTCAGTTCTTGCCACCCTGCCAAGGATCTGCAGTTGTAGGTGCATATGGCAAGGCTAGTCCTGTTCCATGACGGCCCTCGGGAACCTGTGATTCTTAGCAGCCTCTGTCATGGAGTGGCCCGACTGACGTGCAGGCTGCTGAGGCCCTTTTTCTTTCCTCTTCATTCTTCGTGTTGCTTTAGCCATAAGATGATGCCATCTCCACTGGCTGGGCGGGCAGGCTGACATTTTGTTGGATGGCGTTGACTTTTCAGGACTTCATCCACCCTTTGATGGCTTTAGTTTTCATCCCCACAGGGTGTTCAACAACACCCTCCTCACCAAGCGAACCTGGTGGGGTTGTCAGTTTAATCGCCGACGACCCGACACATGCAACAGGTTGTACTTGATTACATGTTACAGTAGCAATCTAGAGCGACCTGACATGTATATATATATATACATATTATTATATATATATTTTATTTAATTTTTTTATTTCATCTAGTTTCAGCTCACAAGCTGTGGCCATGCTGGGGCACCGCCATTTTATATTTATATTAATATATATATCTATATATTAAATTAGAGACAAACCACTATTAGGCAAATCAAACAGTGAAAAACATAAACCAAAACATAGAAAATAAAATTAATTAATATAATATACAAATAATATAAAATATAAAATTCAAATTTAATTATTGTTTGATTTGGCCTAATAGTGGTTTCATCATCTCTAATTCAATATATACACATATATATATATATATATATATATATATATATATATAGATATATATATATATATATATATATATATAATATATATAGATATATATATATATATATATATATATATATAATATTAATTAGAGACAAACCACTATTTTGGCAAATCAAACAAAGAAAGACTTAATCCAATACATAAAAAATTTAATATAAATTAAATAAAATTAAATCGCCACTACAATTGTTTCGTGTCTCTTCTAAGACATTCATCAGTGGATTTTCAGATCAGACTCAATATTCCATACTCAATATTGAGTCTGATCTGACAATCCACCTGATGAATGTCCTTAGAGAGACACGAAACAATTGTAGTGGCGAATTTAATTTTATTTAATTTTATATTAAATTTTTTATGTATGGATTAAGTCTTTAATTCGTTTGATTTGCAAAATAGTGGTTTTGTCTCTAATTAATATTATATATATTTTGCTATAAAATGGATTCAATCCTAATCTGATTTTTCCCTGTAAATTGGGATTTATTCCCTAATATTTATTATTATTATATATATATATATATATCTATATATAATATATATATATATATATATATAGAATACATATACATATATATTACAACACACATATATATATATATGTGTGGTGTGTGTCTGCATGTATAAAGAATAAAGAATATATATTCTTTTTTTCTTTTACTTGTTTCAGCCATTTGGCTGCGACCATGCTGGAGCATAGCCTTTAGTCGAACAAATCGACCCCAGGACTTATTCTTTGTAAGCCTAGTACTTATTCCATCGGTTCCTTATGCCGAACTTCTAAGTTACAGGGATGTAAACGCAACGACGTCAGTTGTCGAGTGGTGGCAGGGGCCGGACAAACACAGACACACACAAACATATACATATAAATATACGACGGGCTTCTTTCAGATTCCGTCTGCCAAGGCTATAGTAGAAGACACTTGTCCAAGGTGTCAAGCAGTGGGACTGAACTCGGAACCATGTGGTTGGAAAGCAAGCTTCTTACCACACAGCCACACCTGTATATGTGTATGTGTATATATATATATATATGTGTTTATAATGGAACAAGAACGTAACAGGCGACATCATAACATACGGACAGTTAGACGATAGAAAAAAGGACATGAAAACACAAGGACGGATCATTTGGAGCTTCCTTTCGTCAGTCGATCGTCGTTGCAGTTTCGGCCAGTTACACTCAAGGCTGCTCCAATCTGGCCGGCCCCAAGAAAATCGAAGCTAAGAGCACTAGATTCTTTGGAAGAAAGCAAGCGAATGTATACGAAAGCAAGGACGTAAACAAGGAAGAAATGGTACACAATTACAAATACAAACAACAGGACATAAACAACAGTGTCTTTCGTGAAGAATGATCCGTCCTTATGTTTTCCTGTCCTTTTTCTATTGTGTAACTGTCCGGATGTTTTGTTGTCGCCTGTTACTTTCTTGTTCCATTTTAAAAATATATATACATATAGCGGCGTGCGTACACTTTTGGTCTCCTATACACATACGTAAGAACATAAATATACATGTTCCTATCCATATACATACACACACACGCACACAAACACATATACGCGGTAAATAAATTAAAGTAAATAAAATATATAAATATAAGATAAAGATTAATGAATGAATAAATAAATATAAAGTAAAAACGAACCTAGTTTTTTACTTTTTCTTTCTTGTATGTGTATACGCACCACATGCACACGTAGCATATATACATACACACACATATACGTATACGTACTCACACATACGCATACACGTAACTTCATATGTAGTACATATATGTACTTACACGCACGCACGCGGCGACCGCGGACTGTAGCATCGATATATGTAAAAATTGGGCGTGTTAAAGGCGTGGGCGGTGTTTCACAGAGTAGAGCAATCGTGCTTGTAGACATTTGCGCACGTACACACATACAAACCATCATAAATACATATATATTACACGCACATTTGCGTACATATATACATGAACACATAAACATACGCATACATACATACATTCATACATACATATAAGCAAATTCACACGAATATGCAAGTATAGCTGAATGTGCACATATGCATATGCAAGCATAAATAGAAATACGCATAGGCATACACACACATGCACGCGTATAGATGCACATGTTGCCATACAGTGCGTGTATACGCATATTGCACATACATGATCGTGTGAAAAAATATATAGCATAATAATGAATTAATTTTAACAAAGAAATAAAAGTTATAATATATATAATTGAAAATAAATTATCTATTCACACACAATAGAAGCTCATACGCAAATCTGTGTGTGTATGTGTGTGTGTGTGTGTGTGTGTGTGTGTGTGTGTGTGTGTGTGGTGTGTGTGTGTGTGTATTACAACAAAATTTTATATAGAGCTACCCAAGGTTTCGCGCCCACACTATCCTTGTGGATAGTTTTCGTCTGACTCTATATGAATATAAAATTTTCCAGCTGCCCTCAAGGGCTTTGGCTTTGTGGCTGCGAAAACTTGTAATAATTAACTGCTCTAACTTTTTAGACTGTGCCTCTTTCTGATATATGATTTTTTATTAATATTGATATATATATATAATATATATAAAAAATATATATATATAATGTATATATTATATATATATACTATATATATATATGTATCTATATATGTAGTATATATATATTATATAATAATATAGTATGTGTGTGTGTGTATATCTAGATATATATATATATATATATATATTATATATATATATTATATTATATATATATATATATATACATATATATAATATATATATATATATATATAGTTATATATTACATATATAGATATATGTATATATATATATATATATATATATATATATATATAGATATATATATATATATTATAGATATATATATATATATAATATATATATATATATATATATATGAACATACACAGAAAGCACTTTCTCTTCGTTCATTCTGCTTCCGGTCACGTCAAATGTAACCGAATGCGAACTGTGGATTTTTTCTCACTTTCTTCTTTTTTGCCCCTTTGGACTTTCCTTTCTGCCAGAAGAAGAACTATGCTCGAAACGAAAACCAACTACTCTCTTCTTCCTCTGAGCGTCCCATTAATACATTGCTTGTTTGTATTTTTTGTATTTGTTAGTATTTTTTTCCTTTTTGTCTGTGATTTTTCGAATTCCCTATATATTTGTATATATATAAATGTATGTGTGTGAATGTGTGTGTGAGTCATGTGTATATATATATATATATACATATATATATATATATACACATGCATGCACATATATGCATATACATACACATGCAGGGGTACATGCAAATA
>NC_043016.1:3427878-3432878 GCF_006345805.1 Octopus sinensis | reverse complement strand
TATGTATGTATGTATGTATGTATTTATGTATGTATTGTGAGTGTGTTTGTGTGTGAGTACGCGCGTACGTTTATATGTTTAAGTCTATGTTCTGAATTTACGCTGGTTTTTCGTTTGTTTTTACATTTTTCTCCCTTGGTGTGTGTTTGTGCGTATATGTATCTGTGCGCGCGCGTGTGTGTGTGTGTGTGGCATACATATAATATTGATAGAAAGATTCATACAGACAGACACAGACACACAGCTAGCTAGATAGATAGATAGATAGATAGATAGATAGATAGATAGATAGATAGATAGATAGATAGATAGATAGATAGATAGATAGATAGATAGATAGATAGATAGATGGATAGATAGTGTTAAAATATATGTATATATTTACAATATAAAAGAAAGTAAAAAAGAAAGAAAGAAAGATACGAAAGAACGAAGGAATGAAAGAAGGAAAGCAGGAAGGAAGGAGACAAAGAAACAAAGAAACAAAGATGGAAAATAATGCACCTATTCTAACTCGGTCTGACCGATGGTGGTGACTAACAGAATAATTTGTGTCTAGAATAGAAAATATATAAAAAAGAAATAAAATCATATAATCGTCTTGTGACCTTTGAACTTGTTAAATTCTTCTTTGGACATTTATGAAAGACGACAATAACATCAACAATAACAAGTGATTAGAAATACCAAAGTTTTGTTCATATATTCATCTTTCATATGAGAATAGAGAAGAGAAATGAGGAAAATGAATGTGTGTGTGAGAGAGGGGGGCAGAGAGCGAGAGAGAGCGAGGGTGTGTGTGTTTGTGTGTGTGTGTATGAGTGTGTGTGTATGTGTGCGTTTGAGTGTGTGTAAGTGAATGTGTGTGAGAGAGAGATTGACATCCAAGTGAAAATATAAAACAAACGAGTTGTAGTGGTGTTTAGAGGTGTGGGCAGATTATCTGAGTGGTAACTACACGTTTTTAAGTAGAGCCTATGGTCTTAAAAACGGACGAACAATGTAGTCCTTGATATCTAAAACGACTTAAAGGTTTTGGCAGGAATGCTTTTCAACATAGTTCTAGTCAATGAAGGCTGACCTCGAGCTAAACCATTACAACAATAAAGGAAACGTGATAATGAAAGTACGTCTGAGTAGCAGCTCAACTTTGTAGGAATAGCAGCTAAATCTCTCTCAAATAACATTTTATCATACTAAAAGAAAATTAAAAGGAAAAAGAAACTCGGTAGATAAACAAATTCAGTAGAGTCCGTAATGATATCCCTCATTCTTGATATCTGTAAAGTTTTGTACACACCTCTAATTAATAAGCAGATGTGGGGTCCACAAGTTTTAAAAGCTACACAACCATTTTAATCTTAAAGTCGTCAGTTTATCCGCCTGATCTTTTTTGCATTGATGACCCCTTTAGGGAACACTGACTGAAACATAGGAACAGTAAAACAATAGGGTAGTCACAATTGGAATAATTTTGACTACAGCTCCAGTGTCGCCTCAAGGCAGTTACAAGGGGTCCTGACGGGAGTATATTTGCTATGGCTGCTGTCAATGAATAAATACTATAGGGCCAGTGCATTAATTTGCCCGGGGGCCTGTAATATTACTAAAATGGCCTTATATAGGGCTAATTAAATTAGACAGATGTAGGCTGAACAAGTGTTCATCAGAAGAAAACCGCGAGGATTGAAAGAGGGCGGAGTAAATAAATTTTTCATGTTTAATAAGATTAACAATGTTCGGACATTTTACCCTTGACCAACAACACAGCGAAGAAGGTGGAATTATTTATAAGTGAACTCCATATTGTTTTCCAGTAAAAAAAAGTGGGGAGAGGACAATATTTTTCATTAAATTAGTATACGAAAATTCGAAGCATAAGTGGAGGAGTCTATTTGGAAGTTGGATGTTGGAAGGTTGGTGCAAGGTTAGAAATACGTAACAAGATATCAAAGTAATTATAATGATTATAATAATTTATAAATGATGTCATTAGTAAATGAAATATTTGAAACTAGTCTACATGTAATTTGAAAACTATCACAGGCTCAGGCACACTCATACAGACGCACAACATACCCCATGGAAGCATTAATACGCATGCACACACTCGTACACACAGAGATACTATATATATATATATAATATATATATATATATATATATATATATATATATGCGCCAGAGAAAAAATTTGTTTGCTTGTTATCAGTCGTAAGACACTTGTTGTTTTCACCGTTAATGCTTCTGTATTTCATGTTTCTGTATTCCATATTGTTTTTAGTTTTTTTTTTATATCTCCCTTTTGCTGTCCTGGGGTTCGTATGCATTCGATCCTTCTTCCAGGAAATCTACGCTCCAGCTTAGTTTTTCTTGGAGGGCTGGCCGTGATCTAGTAATCTCAAGATTAATCAGCCGAAATTACTACGATGATCCGGTTCTTGACTGAAGACTGAGGGGTTCGAATGTCCTGTCCATGTTTATTGTATCGTCTTCTATGAGTTATACGTTTCTTGTCCATGTTGTATTTTTCTACATACCTTATATATATATATATATATATATATATATAATATTATATATATATATATATTAGATATATATATATATATATAATATATATACTAGCAATAAGGGTTTAGCAACGAGTTGCCTTACCACATACCGATTTCAGAAATAGCAGTCAAGAGGGTTATAGCTATTTCTTCTACTAAAAAGGGGAGATCTCAGTAAAACAGCATTTTTACTGAGATCTCCCTTTTTAGTAGAAGAAATAGCTATAACCCTTTGACTGCGTATTTCTAAATTCGGTATGTGGTAAGGCAACTCGTTGCTAACCCTTATTGCTTAGTATTACTTAAATTTTCCTCGAATGAGGCTTTTACATGCCGAAGACTACTTGGTGTAATTGATAATTTTTCCAAATTAATTAATTTCACCCTTCATTATTACGGATAACTATATATATATATATATAAGGCGGTGAGCTGGCAGAAACGTTAGCACGCCGGGCGAAATGCGTAGCTGTATTTCGCCTGCCGCTACGTTCTGAGTTCAAATTCCGCCGAGGTCTACTTTGCCTTTCATCCTTTCGGGGTCGATTAAATAAGTACCAGTTACACACTGGGGTCGATATAATCGACTTAATCCCTTTGTCTGTCCTTGTTTGTCCCCTCTATGTTTAGCCCCTTGTGGGTAGTAAAGAAATATATATATATTGCGTGTGTATATATGTTATATATATACAGAGATAGGTAGATGATCGATAGATAGATTGATATATAGATATGCATGTATACTATACCTATATCACTTTATTTTATCATTCTATCTACTATCTATTTATCAGTCTATCTATCTTTCTTATATTTATCTGTTTATACGGTCGAACAATGATGATGATGATGAGAGTGTGTGTGTTTGTAGTAACAAATTAAGGAAAGGAATTCCTTCAAAGGGATGTGTAAAACAACCAATTCACTGGTACGTCAGTTGAAAACTGCATCAAAAGGGTATAATGCAAATTACAAATAATAAATGGGGAGATACAATTGACAATCCGATAATTTATCATAATAACATAATATACTATGAATATAATATAACATTTAAAAAATCATTAAAATCAAAAAAACCGAATTTGTTTCGACTTATATACATTATTTGATTTATAAACAATTCAATACACTTATATAAGTCTAATCAGAGCTAAGGTTTAAAGAAAGACGAAATTCCGTGTGAAAAGACGGCTTGATTGTAAAAAAAAACGTTAATTCAAATGCCTATGTATTATGAGCGTGATCGTTAACTTTTCAACTACATAACAATAACAATTAAAACGCAACACAAAATTATAACGAGCAAAATAATTAAGTAAATAGAGTCTACAACTATTAAATGTATTTCTATATATCTCAAATGAATTAATCCAAACTCGTTTAGGTCGAAGACCATTTTTTGCTATTATAATAACATTCAACAACAATATATTGGTTATATGAATTAAGTATCAGGGTCTTACCTAATCTAGAAACTGCTATAAAACGTGTAAAAAATATAAATGATAATTATGTTGGTAGTATATAAGAACTCTTCTCTTTAATTAGAATTGTTGATATAAAAACGATTGTTTAAAGTAACTAACAAAAAAATGTTCTTTGTCTATTTAGTTTAAGGGGAATTTCGTAATAAATATGAAGAGAACCCTAACAGAAATGTTCTTAATTTATCGTAGGGAGAATTCTGTAATAAATATTACGATACAGTAACTACAACCTAAATTACCCAATAGATATAGAGTTGTGCTATATTAATGGATATCAAAATATTACTAGTTCTTTAGAAGTAACCAGATTTGAAGTTACTTCAATAAGGATTATTATTCGTATATTATAGAAAGGAGAACTCAGTAAATAAAAATTAAGTAATATAAAAAAAACAAGGATTGAATACCGGTCCTCGATGAATATAATTAATATTATTTTTTTATATATAAAGGACTATAAATAGTATATATCCAAATTTTCTTAATTCTTTCAGAAGTAACAAAATAATATTGTTGTAACAAGTTATAAACTATACAATACTTTTTGACTTACTAACTAAATTTAATAACTACAATAATTATCATTATAGTATTGTATAGTTTATAATATACTGTAATATTATACATACATACACATGGATGCATAAGCATATATATTTTTTTACATGTATATGCATATATGCTTGTGTTTGAGTGTGTGTGTGTGTGTGTGTGTGTGTGTGTGTGTGTGTGTGTGTGTGTGTGTGTATGTGTGTATGTGTGTGTGTGTTAGGGAGAGAAAGAGAGTGTGTGTATATGTATGTTTCTTTTTTTTGCTCATATATTTATTTCTTGACTTTATTGTTTTGCTGGAGGCCAAGGAAATCATGAACGGAAAACGTGAAAAACCCAAATACGGAAATAGATTTCCTTTTGCCTTTCAGAGCAGTTGACACCGCTGACCATGTTTTCCTCT
>NC_043016.1:3426201-3427778 GCF_006345805.1 Octopus sinensis | reverse complement strand
GTTGGTATGTTTTATGGTACAAGATTGATTGTAGTGTATTACAGCAACAAGAGGTGTGGTGAAGTTGATTTATTTCAAAATCTTTTTTGAAATCATTGTTATAACCGCCCATGGTTTTTTCTTTGGAGTTTTTTTCTTTTCTCACTGCCATCATTAAAGCTTTAATACATCTCATCGGTGCTGTTGAGTTCTTTTACTGGGTTGGGATATTTATCTTTTCCCTTCTTTTCATAATTTTCCTTCTCTCTCCTTTTTCTATTTCCGTATTGCTCCTTTTCCTTTTCCTGTTTTTCTTCTTTTTTTTCCGACAACTCAAATACGTATTCCCCCAAACACCTACCATTCTATTTCGTAATTTTTCTTTTATTGTTTGTGTTATTTTAGACTATACTTAATTTCCTTTCTGTAAAAGAATTTATTAAAAACATATGCAATCCCTCCACCCCTCAAAAACACAGCTTGTCTATTATATCTGGAGTAAGGTGGAGAGGTTGAGAGGTGGGGCAGCTATTCTGTTCTATATTTGCTCACTCTCGCTGATATTGCCCTCGAAATATCTTCCATATGCATTGAAAAATTCCTTATTTTAATATTTTCCCGAAAATATTGAATGGCTTTATTTAAAATTGTTCTTGCAATAACAGACACAGAAATGTTTAAATATAAATAAGTTTTAAGATTTATATATTTTTCTGGTACAGGAATGTTTGTTTGCATGTGCGTACAATTATATACCTGTAAAAATCTGCGAGTGTTTATATTTGTTTGTATGTATATAGTATGTATCTACATATCTACATCTATAAGCACAAATGTAATATGTAAGAATGTTTTAGCGAATCTGAAGGAAGATTTGTACGTCTATGTGTATGTAGTTGTGTATGTACTTACGCATGTGTATATATCAACACGCATATGGATACATCTTTGTATGTATATATCTGTATGTTTGTATGCCATGAAGGATGTAATGTCTGCTTGAGTATGTATACACACAAACACATACACATACGTACGTGCATGAATGTATGTGTTCGTAAATATATTTATATATTATATATATATATATATATATATATATATATATATATATATATATTATATATATATATTTACGCACACATACGTATATATACAACACCTTTAAGCGATTTAGTACTTATAACCCTGTGTATGTTATTTTGTTATATGTACGCAATCATACGTGTGTATGAATGAGTGCGTGTGTATGGATGAGTGCATGTGTGTGTGGTGTGTGTGTGTGTGTGTGTGCGTGCGTGCGTGTGTGTGTGTGTGTGTGTGTGTGAGTGTGTGTGTGTGTTTGTGTGTGTGTGTGCGTCTGTGTCTGTGTCTGTGTCTGTCTGTCTGGCTGACTGGCTAGCTCTGTATGTGTGTGTATGAGCGTGTGTGTATCCTCCAATAGTATCATTATTTCCCGGCGAATATTTTCCAAACTTTGCTCGCGAACCCCTGTATAAAAGTCGTACGAGGTAATTTATTTTACAGTACATGTGTCTTGTTCATATTATTTCTTGACTGATGCAGTTGATTTAACTAAAGTACTTGATATCATTCTG
>NC_043016.1:3411201-3423701 GCF_006345805.1 Octopus sinensis | reverse complement strand
TGAAATACAGAACCGTAATTATGGGACATAAATGCCCTACTTGTAGAGTCTCCGCATAGATTATGGCTAACTATAGATAAGCCCGAAGAAACCTGAAATTGGTGCTTCTTCAAAATTGTAATAAATATGCATCATTACTATTGTATTTAAAATATAAGTACCAGAGTTTGGCAGTTTTCAGAAGAATTCCATCTACAACGTTTAAATTTGGCACTTATGTGATTATTTGAAAGTTTTGTATATCTTAGTGTGTTAGAAAGTCAGGTGGTTCAAAATTCTTATATTCATTTTTTTTTTTATGAGTGAAACAGTAGACCCAAAAAATTACATTAAGCTACGGGATGCTTAACTGGAAACAGTTTACTGCTTGACCCCCAAAATATGATCAAACTAAGTCGGCGAATCCAGACAAACAGTTGATACAAATATTTCACATTCAACTTAAGCTATTAAAGAAGTTTGTCAACCCACATTAAAAATAAAGGACTTTTTCTATGTATTTGTATTAAAAATTTCCTGGGATTTTTATGCTTATTTGAAATTTACTGGATCTGATAGCAAAAGACTGATTTCTGATGCAGAATTTGAGGATGAGAAGAACATGGGAAGTCTGAGCATCTTTTAAGGTACTTTCAAATTGTGAGAAGTTTGAGATTGTGATATGATTCTCAAAGATCTCTTTTTGGATTTGCTTAAGGAAACTTATGCTAAACATCATACACTGGAAGGCAAAGGCCAGCATGAATGAGTCCATCTGAATAGCAAGGAGTCGGTGACGTTATGTGTGAAAATGAGAAACGGTCTATAACTGGTCGATTCATACGAGAAAATGTATAAACATGTCGCCAAACAAAGTTTAGGAGCAAAGGTAGCAAATAAGTTACAAAGACTATGCAAGTTCTACGCATAGCCTCATTTTCCCTTCAAATTAAATCAGTTCAAAATCCTCAATTCCAATTTCTCATCCCAGCGTAGATAAATCCTCGATTAAAATTTCATACTCGACAAACCCAAACTTGGGATCTATAATCATCCTTTCTAATAGGTACAGGCTCGACTATCTAATTACGGGCTCTGAAAACCACCGATGTAGCTTCCACCCTGACCGTGTTAATAGTAACACTGTAATCCTGGGAAATTCTGCCTTTTACCTTAACAATTGCATCGACACCACCAACGCACCTAGGATTAGCAGCGGAAACACCAGTAAGTACAGTGAAGCTAATAAGAAACATCATTTCCTTGACTCTTAAACTCCTGGTGTTGATTTCAACACATTATCTAGCAATACCTCTAAAGTTGTAGATTCGAAGTGTGGCTTTTCTTAGTCTGAATAGCCTCAGCTCCGGAATAAATATATTCTATAAACAACCGTTATTGATCAGGTTCACTTAATAATAATCATGATCCCTATTTCCCTATCACTGACCATGAAAACCCCTCCCACGACTGTTTCTATCAGTAGGATAAACGATAGTATCGACAATGATAGGATACTTAGCGAGAACAAGTCGACCGGTGGTAGAAAAACCTGCAATTACCGAGTTACACATCTCTGTTTAAATAGGAATTTTATGCGTTATAACGTTGCATATAAGTGTCTAATCACAATTTCACGTTCCCACCCGGTTCAGGTCTACGTTGGGAATACGATCGATTTCAAGAATGATCGACTTTAAATTATGCTACTTTGTTCTCCTGAGCTCCTTCTTAAATAGGCTTCCTAAAAAAAACTACTTCCCAAGTCGCCTACAGTCACCGCCTCAAGACTCTGGACACATTTATGTCTTGTCTTAGCCTATAAATTGTGTTGGAATCCCCTTCAGTATAAATAAGCGCGTATATAAATTATGTTATCGGCAATCGTACACAATATTGTACCTCTTTATTTATTTAATTCTCTGATATAATCTTTTGTTGCAAACATAAATTCTACAAGCCCTTTACTCATTATACAAAATCATTATGTTTGTCCTCATCTTAGCTAAGCTTTTCTTTTCTTCATTGTATTTTCTTTTTCTACTTCCCAAACTCCTTACCACAGCGCTTAATTTTTCTACATTTCTCTGTCAATTATCTCTGCTATTCGAAAATAATTTATCATGTCTGGAAACTACCACTCTTCGTCACCTCACTGGGTTGGACTGACAACACTATTTCTTCGACCAGCAATTAACTTTATCTTCTTTATTGATCTTTGTCAAATTGTATTTTCATCTTGTGTCATCTCTTAATGATCTCATTTATTTCACTGTTTCCCTACGCTTCCGCAACTACCTTCCTCACAACCTCTCTTCTTTCTCTGTAAACTTTTATCTTTGTAAACACCGCCAAACAATTCACCTTTGCCACTCTCATCTTGAAAAGAGACGATTAACTTACTTTAACAATATCATCGAGACTTGTCACAGGACACATACCTATGACATCATGCACATATTACTGATGAATATGATTATTACGTAAGTTATGACGTCTTTAAACAGTTTTCAAGATAAGACTTTATATAATCTTTCACTACTGCTTTACTTTTTCTTTATTTTGTAATTAGTAGTTTGTACTTTACACCTTTATATTTCTTTTATGTATACTAGTACGTGGCTCGGTGCTTTATGTCCGGAATTAGCAATACATTACTTCAGTGAAATATAGGTATATGTGCAAGAAAAACTTAAGCAAAGACAGTAAAACAGTATTGAAATGAAAGAAACAATAGATCGAAATACGTATAAGCTTTTAAAATCATCTACTTTGATAGAACACATTAACATTGAGCATTTTGAATCTTCTTACATTTCGCTTAAGATACTTTGCTGCTCATGCATACCCTCTAATAAGTGAATTTCGTTTGTGAAGCAGTTGAGAAATACAAAAATGGCTGTAGAAAAAAATCATTCATCTATTTTACTGAAATGATTAGAGGAAACTGACGAAAGCATCGTCTGGGAGTTGTTTAGACTACTTGTGCAACGGATGAGAACATGATATAAATAGAGTGATAAAGGGGCAAGTAGGTAAGTAGGTAGGTAGGCAGACAAACAGACAAACTGATTGATAGATAGATAGATAGATAGATAGACAGATAGACAGATAGGTAAGTAGATAGATAGATGGATAGATAAACAGATAGATAGATAGATAGATAGATAGATAGATAGATAGATAGATAGATAGATAGATAGATAGATAGATAGATAGATAGATAGATAGATAGACGGAGATAGATAGATAGATAGATAGATAGATAGATAGATAGATAGATAGATAGATAGATAGATGATGGATGGATGGATGGATAGATGGATGGATAGCTAGCTAGATAGCTAGATAGATAAGTAGATAGATAGATAGATAGATAGATAGATAAGTAGATAGATAGATAGATAGATAGATAGATAGATAGATAGATAGATAGATAGATAGATATAGATAGATAGATATGTTTCTTTATTAGCCACACAGGGCTGCACACAGATAGAACAAATTACAAGGTAGAGCTTTTCTTTTGAAGGTATTAAAAAAAAAAAAAAAAAAAGGAAGGGGGAGGTTCGATCAAAAGGGATCGTAAAAGGAGAGAAAGAGGACAAAAATAAGGGGGGTTAAAAAAAAAAAAAAAAAGGGGGGGGGGAGAGGAAAAAAATGATCAATAGGGATCGTTATCACAGAAATGTCAATATGAAGTGTAAAGGGGAGGACAGGTGAGGTTTACCCGTGGAAAGAAAAGCCTGCGGAAAAGACCACGGTAACCTCGGTCAATGAAGTCACATTTTATATTTCTTTTTTTTTTTTTTTTTTTTTTTTGCAAATAAGCAACTCTCTGTTTTCGATTTCTGGGTTCATAGGACTATGCTCAAGGTGGCTTCGTCATTCATACGTGCCATTCTTGCTACATTCACCCATCTTTTTTTAAAACATTCGCTAGACAAAACTTGCCTCTCTACTCTCACTTTCCTTTCAAGAGGTACTTGAAGAAGTTGATGAGAGATTGACCAGAGAGGAAAGTGTTTGTCTCCAATCCTTTCAGACGCGTCCACCAGATACATTCTTTCGCCATAGCCACAAGGATGATGAAAATAGCTCTTCCTTCCCGTTTGAAGGAAGGAGGCGTGACAATATTGACGATAGACTCAGCTGATAAACCGACTCGTCCCACACGTGACAGCAGTTGTTCGACATAAGCCCACAGGTCGGAAATTGTTGGACACTGAACGAGTGCGTGCAGAACGGTTTCGTCGCTCTGACCGCATCTCGGGCAGGTCGGCCCGGTGTTTCTCGAGCCGTGTCTGTAGAGCTTATCCCGAACGGGTAGCGCTTCTCGGTAGCACTGCCAGGCCAGGGATCTCTGGAAGTTGTCCATGGGCCCTGGCCCGAAAGTCGTCCCGAACAGGCGGGTCAGGTACTCCTCGTCGACGTCCAGGTTCGCCCCGAGCTCGTCGTCGTACCTCCCCTCCACTAAACCCCTATAGAATGCTTTGGTTGTGTTGAAGTCACTTAAGGTCGACCCAGGACGGCAGAGTTGCTTGAGAGCAACGCGACACTCGCGGTGCCATTCGCCTTCCTCGGCCTCTTTTTGATCCACGACTGCAGTTCGGTCATGGAGACGAGCTGCGGGAAAGCGTGCCTCACAAACGGCGACCACACCTGTTCACCGTCGTCTACATAGAGCCAGAGATGTCGCAGTCTCAGCGCGTGTCTGCGCATCATCAACCACGGCATGCCCAGCCCTCCTTTTAACGGGTGTTGACAGCAAATGGATCGCCTGACCATCGAGGTAGGTAGGTAGGTAGGTAGGTATTAGAAAACAGGAAATTTTTACAACTTTGGAAACGCATGACTATTCTTTCTATTATTCCTGTCTTTCTCTCTTTCTTTCTCACACTCTCTTTCTCTCTCACTCGCTTTCTCTCTCACTCTTTCCCTCTCTCTCTCTTTCACTCTACTGCTCTGTTTTTCTCCATAACATGACACGCATATCCACGTACATGATAAATGTGGCCACATTATCACATCTGATTATTTCCCACTAAGTACGTATTCATGTACAAAGCTAAACACAGTTTCTCAACTCTATCATTAAAAATGTTTTGTTACAAAATGTCATCAAGGTACTGCCTCCCTATTAGATACGATGTTATCGCAAAAAAAAACAATACACAAGACCATTCGGAAAATAGACGGTACGAGAATA
Organism: Octopus sinensis; assembly: GCF_006345805.1. Taxonomy (NCBI): domain Eukaryota; kingdom Metazoa; phylum Mollusca; class Cephalopoda; order Octopoda; family Octopodidae; genus Octopus; species Octopus sinensis. The sequence goes on along the minus strand of NC_043016.1, from coordinate 3,418,513 downwards.
TATATAGAGATTCCACTGTTATTGAATACATACACAAGCATCAAGACAAGGGATACTGGTGGACCATTCCCATCAAAACATCTGGGAAATGTAAACATAACAGATCGAACGGTGTTGTTTGGGGCAGACATGAAAGATGTGTAGCGTTATAGAGGTTAGCCGTCCTGTTGCTGTGAATATCTTTGAGAATCAAAGGGAAAGAGGATAAGTATGGAGAACTGCTTCGAAACCTCCAGTTTCTATATCAAAAATAATGATTGTTGCATTTGATTTTGTGAGTGAATACCTAAGTAAGGGTGGCTGTGTGGTAAGTAGCTTGCTTACCTACCACATGGTTCCGGGTTCAGTCCAACTGCGTGGCACCTTGGGCAAGTGTCTTCTACTATAGTCTCAGGCCGACCAAAGCCTTGTGAGTGGACTTGGTAGACGGAAACTGAAAGAAGTCCGCCGTATATATGTATATATATATGTATGTATGTGTGTGTATATGTTTGTGTGTCTGTGTTTGTCCCCCCAACATCGCTTGACAACCGATGCTGGTGTGTTTACGTCCCCGTAACTTAGCGGTTCAGCAAAAGAGACCGATAGAATAAGTACTAGGCTTACAAAGAATAAGTCCTGGGGTCGATTTGCTCGATTAAAAGCGGTGCTCCAGCATGGCTACAGTCGAATGACTGAAACAAATAAAAGCTTTCTGTCTTTGTTGTAAACCAGCTCCTTCTTCAGAGAAAGATTTCAAATAATTAGACACGGAAAAACATACGTATATACATGTCATTATACACACTGAGAAAGAGTAAGAGAAAGACAGAGAAAGAGAGAGAAACAGAGTTTTCAACAATAGTGTTGAGAAATATATGTGTGTGTCTAACCGGAAGTTATTGGAGGGACAGATTTTACAAAAATTTAGGGAAATGATGACCTATGTGTAATTTGCTTTACTGTTGGCTTGTTTATTTATATCTTGAAATTTAACAGAAAAGTTCTAAATGTTTTTGTGACTATGTTGCTGCACTCATAAAAAGAATAAAAAAAATAAAAACTACTCCGAATTAAAACAATTTTTAATGATTTCCGTTTTGCACATCATTGTAATTTGTGATTTACTAAAACAAGATCTAAGTCGTATAATGTTTACGTATATTTTTATTGCAATATATGTACACTGAAAAGAGAAATATTAGTAAATTCAAACCATGCACACACTAACCACGTAAACATACGTGTCTTGTTATAAAATAATCAACGTTTCTTGTTTAGATAAAATATTAATAGGTGGATAGTTGGTACGATTTACATGTTTATGGGTTCATGGTAAAAGAAATGGATATACTGAATTGAGATATTTGTATGCAACAAAAACATATATAATACAGCAGCATGAATAATTGTAAGTATGTATATATGTATGTATAAAACATGTAAAAGAATAAAAGAATAAAAGCATTTGTGTGTGTGTGTGTGTATCCGGTATATACAGCTGATGTGTTCCGTATGTGTAGTTGCATGGTTCTCCACTTATCCTTTGTTTGCATATACGCCTGTGTCATTTTTAATAATTTATTAGATGCATCTTCAGAACATTTGGTTTCTAAAAGGAACATTATCTGTTGCGCTTAAAATCTCAATCATGCTATTCCATATCCACGAGGTATTTTTGGCAAAATAAGCATGCTGCTAGCGCGTTATATTAGCAAGCAGTAAGCATATCTGCTAAGGATTCTTGATATTGTGTAATAATGATTAGCGTAATAAAGAAATAAGACGAAAGCAAAAGACCAAGTATATAAGGAAGCGATAAAATATAAACTAGGAGCTGACTATATTGAAGTAAAATGTAGAATAAACCATCAGAAATGATTAAACAAATCAAAAGATAAAATCAAAGTAAAATTTCAAATAGTAAAAAGTAGTGGAGAAAAAACTATTCGATGATCATTATAAAGACAAATCAGTAAGAAATTATAACATTTCATCGCTGCCAGAAGAAAATAATGACAAAATTTTTTTTTTTAAAGTATTTACACTTATCAAACACAACTTCTATTTTGTTAATCGTATAGTTTCAGAAAGTGTTTTTATTAGTCAAGTTCTTAATTGAAATTTTTTGGCAACGACAGTCGGAGTACCTCTCATTGCGACAAGGCTAGCATCGCACATATGCGATAATGAAGTACCACCATTTCCGAAGTTTTAGGCACAAGGACGATTTAATAAAGGAAGATGTGGTTGTCACTTCTTGGTCCTCTGCTTGGATGAGCATTATGTGGAAATATCATCAAATCGAAGTCATTGCCTTCATCAATTGTCATAAATTTTAGGCATTCCCTTCTATAGTTTTCTCCCTTACTTCTGTCTCCTTTTCGTATGTTATCTATTTATTTTTGGCAGTTACTAAGGTGTCGCCAATCTTAACGATGCACAAGCGAAAAAAAAAATACATACTTTACTCAGGTGCAACAAGGACTATAAGATAGCAAGCATTATTTTCCATGCATAAAATAGGAGGTGGAATCAGATAAGATTAATCTACGAATTGAAGCTCACACATGGAATTCAGTACATGTTGCACGGTCAGATTGTCGGCGACTAAACTGGCACTTCCCACCAGGCTACCCTTGTGAGGAGATATGCTAGAAACCCAGCGGGATTAAGAACAGGGCCAGTTGAAAGGTCCGATGAACCTAGTACAGGCTCAACGGCATCGAGCAAGAAATTCCGGGATGGTGTCCGGCGTGCTAGATTACCATAGGGAGTGGGGCACTCCTCAACATCTGTTGAAGCATGTCTTTGGGAGAAGGTCACTCTCGCTCTGACTTGTCACTGGATAATGTCAATAGAATCGAGAGGGTCTATGAGGTGTCATGCAAGCCATATTGAGCCTAAAACTCTACACAGGCATTGTTGAACTCTGCTCGATAAATGCTGCTTTTTTCCCTACATATATTTATTTTTATTTTCAGTGTATATGTATCTTTATTTTTAGTATATATTTATTTATTTTTAGTATTATTTATTTTATTTTTATTCGGAATTCCTACGGCGATGGGAAGATGGTGAAGCATGCAGACCTGACGGGCTGGAAGCATGTAGTCAGTGTCCTGCACGTAGGCGGCCCATGCTATATATAAAGTCGTCTCCTTGTCGCCCGAGGCAGCTGTAGGATTCGGATGCTGCATGGGTGTCTGAACATTTCCATTTGGAGAGGGCACTTCTCACCCAGAGGCCAGGGAGGTTCTAGAAAACGTGAACCAAAAACTGCCTGTCTTTCTATATCTGGTCAGTTTAGCGCAACTGACGGATGTCCACTCCACGCTCGAAATACACAGAGTTTTTTTTTAACAAAATCTGGATGGAACTTAAACAATTCATGCTGGAATGTGCGCACTCAGTTGGAAAACAAGAGTGATTGTAGGCTTTAAAAAAGCTCTGCACTTGTTTGCTCGCGAGCTGAACCGCTATAACATTGATATAGCTGCACTTTCAGAGACTCGTATCGAAGGTGATGGTCAGCTTGAATAAGTAGGAGGTGGATACACCTTTCTTTGGAAGGGAAGGCAGAAGGAGGATCGCAGAGAGGCTGGTGTTGGCTTTGCATTTCGATCTGATATCCTTAAGTAGTTGGAAGAGCTTTTTGTTCCTATTGCACCTGAAAGGTGGGCGGTTTGCTACTCTAATAAGTGCCTATGCACCTACTTTGACAAGTTGTGATGAAGATAAAACTACTTTTTATACCCAGCTATGAGGCATACTTATGAAACTCACCAATTCTGATAAAGTCAATCTACAAGGGAATTTCAATGCCATTGTTGGAACAAACAGGCAAACATGGAACTCTCGAGGACGTTTTAGAGTAGGGAAAATGAATAGCAGTGGTCTCATGCTGCTGGAGATTTACGATGATCATGGACTTCGCAAGCACTCATTTTATGCACAAAGGTGATCGCAAAGCAACGTGGATGCATCCAAGGTCTTAAAGTTTGGCACTTGCTGGATTTTGTCATCATCCAGAATCTTTGACATTTGTAATGTCAAGTCCTTTCATGGATCGGAATACTGGACAGACCACAGTTTGGTGCGATCAAAGTTCCAGATGATGATTAGAGTGAAAGAGAGAAGAGGGCCAGTTGGAATTCCTAGGTGTTTGAATGACCACAAGATATACGATGCTGTTATAGCGGATGTTTTCTGGCTGGTTTACTGTTAATGTAACGCTATTTTTATATGTTTCCTTTTTGGAAATAGATAAATATATTTTACTTTTGAAGTAGGGATGTATATTGATAAACCCATCACTTATAACTTACTTATAAATGTTATCATTATACGTAAATCCTGACTCCAGTTATATAAACGCCATAGCAAGAAATATATTTTCTGAAACGCTAACGGACATTTTATGCGTGCATGTATGTTGAATATAAATAATTTCGTGTTCTTTTAACCGCTATAAAAAAAATACAGCTTCATAATTACAGAAATACATTTCATTAATAAGTTGAAGAACGTAAGGAAAGAGAAAATAATTACTACATTTTTTTATTTATGTACATTTAGCATTTTTAATATTTATAATACAATTTGAAGTAAAGTAATTTTGTCGTAGAGAATTACGACTTAAAATTTAGGCTAACTAATTCCTCATACTAACTATATAGATCTCAACAATTCAAACAAGTCTTTTTGGATTTTTCAGAGACATGGCATAAGCAAATAACCAATGTCTCAAAGGAGTGAGTGTCGTGGAGTTTAGTTACATCCGACAAACACTAAAGTTTTCCCCAAAATCCAGGGTTTTGATAACTGCTCAACTTGACTTTAAAGAATTGAAATCACATAAAAATATTCTTTAACTCATTTTCAGAATTCCTATATGAGCAGCTATTTCAACCAATGGGAAAACGACAATCATATTTCTTCGGCAATACGATATTGCGTCATATTGCCAGCTACCACAAATTGGCGCTACTATTTGAAATGGCTTCACGCTATACTGTGTTGAAGAAAGAGGTTCAGACTCGCTTGTCCAGCATTGGAAATACTACAGTACGGGAAGATTTTCGAGACCAGGTTCTTCAATGTTGCTGCCAGACACAGAGACTGGTTTGATGACAATGATGAAGTTCAGTGACTACTGGTTGTAAAGTGCCATGTCCACAATGTATTGTTGTCAGAGGAGTTTCAGCTGCGCAGCGAAATCTAACACTTGCCCACTATAGCAGTGTAAAATCACTACTGCAGCGAACTCACAGGAAGATGCAGAATACTTGGTGAGAGGAGAGGATCTTGCTCGTGATGTTCAGGCAGCTCCTGATGCAAATGACAGCAAGAAGCTTTACCATCTTATGAAGCAAGTTCATGGGCCGAAGAGCTCTGCATCAGCTTCTTTGCTTTCCAAAGACTCTTCTACTCTATTTACTCGATCAACAGAAACCACAGGTCGCTGGATTTAACACTTCTCTGAATTCCTGAACCATGAGTCAGTTGTGTATAAAACAATGATTGATACTATGCAACAAAGACCTATCATTGGCTGCTTAAATTCTACACCCTCAATAGATGAGGTAATGACAGCAATAAGTAAATTAAATCTTGGTAGGGCACCTGGAAGGGATGGAATTTGTGCTGAGATCTTGCGATTTGGTAGTCATTACATCATACATTCTCTTCATGAACTTATTAGTGTAGTCTGGAGGGATGGTGCAATGCCTAAGGACTGCAAGAGTGCAATTACTTTTCCTTTCTATAAAAAAAAGAAGCAAAAATAATGTGTGGTAACTACAGAGGTGTTGCTCTATTATTAGCTGCTGGGAAGGTTCTGAAAAATATTCTTCTTACCCGCCTGAATGGATGTCTCGTAAATGATGTCCTATCTGAATCTCAGTGTGGCTTCCGATCTGGTAGAGGGACAATGGATATGATTTTCACAGCAAGACAGATACAGGAGAAGGGCTATGAGCAGAATATGGATCTTGTCCAGGTATTCATTGATTTAACAAAGATATTTGATACTGTGAATAGGGCATTTCTATAGAAAATACTTGGCAGACTTGGATGTCCAGATCACTTTGCATCCATATTTCATGGATACAATGTTGCTTGGGTCAATGTTGCTGGTGGCATGGCGGGACCCATTCTTGTAGAGAATAGTGTCAAGCAGGGTGACATCCTTGCGCTGACTCTCTTTCCTTTGTACTTTGCTGCTGCTGTCACTCATGATTTTGCTAAGGTTAGCTCTCTAGGAATATATATCAGATATCGATCTTCTGACCGCCTCTTCAATCCGCGCCGATTTGCTGCCAATTCAAAAGTTTTCTAGTCTCTTATTCGTGACCTCCTTTATGCAGATGACTGTGACTTGGTCACTCATACAGTGGATGACATGCAAATACTTATGAACCATATTTCTGCTTCTTGTAAGACATTTGAACTCAGCATTAGCCTGGACAAGACTGTTGTAATGTTCCAGCCTGCACCAGAAAATCTATATGTGGATTCAGCTATCTTAGTTGAAGGAACAATACTGAAAGTAGCTAGATAAGTTTGTCTACCTGGGCAGCACACACAACTATTCTTGCTAATGGATGATGAAATATCTTTCGGGCTGCAGAGAGCGAGTGATTCCTTCCGGTCTCTTCAGTCTCGTGTCTGGTCCCAACATGGCATCATGTGGCAAACAAAAGTCGCTGTGTACCGTGCATGTGTACTGACATCGCTCCTTTACTCACGTGAGACATGGACCCTTTACAAACATCATGTAAGGGTCCTTGGACGCTTTCACCAGAGATGTCTGAGACACATTCTGAATGTTGGCTGGACTTAAAAACTCAAGACACACAGATCCTGAGGAAAGTTGATAACTTGAGAAATGAGCACCTTATTAAAATGATGGGTAGCAGGATCCCTAAACAGATGCTATACGGGGAACTTGTTAGTAGAAAGAGACCACAGCAGAAACTAAAGCTGCGATTTAAGGACTGTGTCAAGTCCTCATTAGAGGCCCGTGATATGCAGGAGACGGACTGGGAGAGCAATACCTGTCATCGCCACAGATGGAGGAAGCAGGTTAAGGAAGGGATCGACACTTTTGAGAGAGCACGTATTCTATATGAAGAACTTAATTTTCATCCTCATATTTGCCACGCATGCACACGCACGCACACACACACGCACGCACACACACACACACACACGCACGCACGCACACACACACGCACACACACACACACACACACACACATTCCATTTCATATATCTTTCAAATTTTGCTCTCTACAAAAAAAAGCTTTTTACGGATTCAACAGCTTACAAA
>NC_043016.1:3386201-3406201 GCF_006345805.1 Octopus sinensis | reverse complement strand
TTCTGCATTTAATATATTTATCAAACTTCAGAACAGCTGTCTTACATTTTTCGAATTTTTGGGGGTATTTTTTCGACATTTATCCATGTTTTATAAGTGTCCCACATTTCAAAATAACACACAAGCCAACTTTCTTTAAAACAAAACTTTTAAATCGATATTTTCTCAGATGTCTACCCACCCATTTATCGCATCTTGGAACACAATCACTAATTTTTTTTTTTTTATTCATCATTCAATATTCCACATTTTAAAACACTTGTAATTTGTGTTGTTACAGATAAAAAAAAATGGTAAAACTATCGTGCGTAAATCGGAATTTCTCCCGGGATCGGTATTCTAACCTTGAATGAAGAAGTGCAAGTACGAAATATTTTCTCTGAAAATGCGTATTACATGTGTTCCAAAGTACAGACTGCTATAATATTTATGATATATTGTGCGACATACACGAAACAACAAATCAAATTTAGCTCAAAGATGAATCACCTTTGCAAAGTAGTGAAAGTTTGCTTCTTGCCTATGTTGGATTCGTCAAAGACTGACGTTCTATTTCAAGAGCTATTATTTGTAAGACAACTACAAAATTTTTTAATGTTGTAAGTATTTTGTTTTTGAATAGCTGGGGTAAATCAAAAATGAATCTATTTTACAGGTATAAAAATTTAAGAAAAATAAATTATCAAGGGAAATAATTCTGTCAAAGTTGTCTCCCTTACTTCGTTTTACTTGGCAAATATTCAAGTATGTTTTTTTATGTATTGTGAGAATCAGGTAAACGTTGGACAAAATACTCAGCGATTTGGCATTCTATTCCCGAGTTCAAATTCCATCGTAATCTATTTTATCTTTTACTGTTGGGTTTTTGCGATAACTGAGGCCGATATAATCGCAGAAGACTTAACACCAAATTTCTTACCATGCAGGAGGGTTCCCCCATCGACTTCTTTCAATGGTAAATAAACAATAATAAACATGGAAACAATGAGAAAATCCCGTTACGGAATTGCACCTGGCGGCAAGATTTTCAAGGTCATTACAGTTGGTACAGGCAGGAAGGCCGCCTCCTTCATTCTGATTTCCTCTCTCTCTCTCTCTCTCTCTTTCTCTCTCTCTCTTTCTTTCTCATTTTCTCTCTCTCCCTCCTTGTTAATATATATGCGTGGGTGAGTATGTGCAATAAATATACCTGGAGAATATATTAATTATATATTTATATATAAACAATTTTAAAATATGCGTTTATTTATTTATTTATTTTCGTTTCTTATATTTTTGAATATTCTGTGATCTTCATAACCAAGAAGACCCTAAACAAGAAACCCCAACATAAATTTCATTTACAAATTCCTTGATAATATTACAAAGAAACACGTGGAATTAGGATATATTGATTACGTAGCGAGTGCTTTCATGTGCACCTTACAAACACACACACACATGTATGTGCGCACGAATGTATCTGTATATGTGTGTGAATGTTAGTGCGTGTGTGAATGCGTTTGTGTGTGTACACATTCACACACGCATATGCCTGTATGTATATATGTATGTATATATGTATGTATATATGTATGTATATATGTATGTATATATTTGTATGTATGTGTATGTATATATATATATATATGTATATATATATGTATGTATGTACGTATGTATGTATGTATGTATGTATGTAAGTATGTATGTATGTATGCATGTATGCATGTATGTATGTATGTATGTATGTATGTATGTATGTATGCATGTATGCATGTATGTATGTATGTATGTATGTATGTATGTATGTATGTATGTATGTATGTATGTATGAAGGCAAATCTAGGATTAAACATTAAAAAAAACAGGAATAAACAACAAAAGTCAGTTAGACATACTCTGTGAATGTCAAATTCTCTCTGTTTCACGCCTAATCACCATCTCGTCACTTCATACCAGTTGTTTTGCAGTTGGAGATCTGGGCCAAATCAGAGTCCCAACAGTTTAATCAACCCATCGGTCCAGCGTCCTACAGCGCTGTTAAATAGAATGGACCTGACTCTCCAGGAGCAAGAGCTGCGGAGCCACGAACTTTATTTTTTAACTTTCGTACTTTGGACCGGCTGCAAATCCATGGTTCCGCTTTCAGCCGCAGTGTGAGGCATTCGTAAGTATTCGTATGTTGTATTTATATATATACGTATTTGTGTTTCTCTTCTGTGTGTAGTCTACTGACGAGGCAAAGCATTCATAAATGCAAGGTCAGAAATCCGGATCTAGAATTATCCAGTAATTTTTTACTAGTTTCATCTTGTCTCTTTGTTTTCTCTCCGTGTTGCGATATGGACAATTTAGGTGGTTTTAAAGTCGGATCATGGCTGTTATTTTCAGCATGGTGGTATCTCGTAGATACCCTAATTTATAATTTTAATAATTATTACCTTTGAAGGTTATTTTTTCCATGCTGGCCACTTGATAAAATCGTTATTCTATTTTTAAATTAACGATCTTATCCTTATTTATATAAATATGTATATATGTACACATGTTTGTATGTATGTATGTGTACATGCAAAGTTTTCCCTCTGTGTGTGTGTGTGTGTAAGTATTAGGGGGTGCGCGCACGCGTCCTTATGTTTGTCACACGTGCTTGACAACAGGTACGGGTATGTTTACACCCCCCTCCTAAACTTGAAGGGCCGGCAAAAATATGGCAGGTAGCCCAAATAGAAACATGCTCTGAAATAAGTCCGATTGAGTAAAAAGAAAATTGTCAACAAGTTACCCCTGCATGGTCGTTCCGGATGACTACCACAAAAGAATAAATGTATGATATTTGTATCTATATCATATCCACAAAAATCAGCAGGTTGAATGATAATCGATCATTTGCTTGTACCAGTTATTGTACTGCGGCCATGCTGGAACAACTGCTTGAAGGTTTAGTCAAACGACACCATTCCATTTTTATTTCTCATAAATTTGGTATCTTTTTGTCAACCACTACGTTACGGGACGTAAACAGACCAGCACCGGCTATTAAACGACGCTCAGACACACACACACACACACACACACACACACACACACACACACACACACATGGCTTTCTTTCAGTTCCTTCTATAGAATCTAATCGAGAGGATTTAGTCAGCCTGAGATTATGATAGAAGACACTTGCCAAAGGTGCCATCCGAAATCCTAAAATGTCTCTTCTTCAAAAGTAAAGGTGTGCATTTCCTCAGGAAAATATACAAAAAGCTAATCGTGTATAAAATAAATTAGAAAGCCAAGAGGTTGTCATAATAAATTATTACGATAGCAGTTGCCTCCCTTAGATCATTACTGTTTGTTTCTTTTTAACTGCTGTCTTTTTCATGTAAATGTTTCCATATCTTCCAAGTGTTAAAATAGCAATATATATATATATATATATACGTATCTCTCTGTCTCTATCTCTTTCTAGCTCCCTCCATCTCCCCCTTCTCCCTCTATCTCTCTCCCTCTCTCATCTCTCGCCCTCTCCCTCCCCCTCTCTCTCCATCTCCTCTCTCTCTCTCTCGCTCTCTCTTCTCTCTCTCTCTCTCTCTCTATATATATATATATAATATAATATATATTATATATATATAAACTTAGATAAACTTAGATATGTTTCGACCAAGGATTGGTCCAGGCCATGTCTAACTTAATAGCACCACCTGATAGGATTATTCGAATCCTGTTTAAGTTAAGTTTGTTTAAGTCAAGTTATGTTCAAGTAGTGAGTTCTTGTTGGGTGAGTTGTATCAATTATGGGTGGCTTATCTGGTATTCTTTGAAGAATCTGTCCAGACTCTGTTTAAAAGTTGATGGGATCCTTTTCCTCTTTGATCTCCCTCGGGACAATGTTAAATAGGGCAGGGCCTGTTGAGGAAAAGAAATTATGTTGCAGTGTACATGTATGTTGTGATCTTGAATTGGGCAGGGGACGTATAGCCCGTGGTCCAAGTCTATATATATATATATATATATAAAGGCAAGATCCAAAGATCGCATTTGACGACAATGTAAGCTTCTATTGATTAAAGTATCTTTGGCCCCGACGAGTAGCTAGCGGATTACCCCTTGTTTGGATAATTACTACTTCCGAGGTTCTGCTAGCTATGTAACCTGGATTTTATCTGCACCATTTACTAATTTCATATATATTTATTTATATATATATATATATCGCACTCTCACTCTTCTCCCCCCCCTCTCTCTCATACACTCACACGTGTATTTTCAAACTGTATTCATAAGTATGTAAGAAATATGAAACTCAACTGAATTTCATATTTTTGAATAATCCGAATCTTTCGGAATATTTTATATTCTTGTATTCTTTTATTCTTTTACTTGTTTCAATCATTTGACCCCAGGACTTATTCTTTGTAAGCCTTGTACTTATTCTATCAGTTTCTTTTGCGGAGCCTTAAGTTACAAGGATGTAAACACACCTCCAACGGCTGATAAGCAATATTGAGGGGGCAAACACAGACACAGATACACACGCGCGTGCGCGCACACACGCACACATTCATGTATACATATATACGACGGGCTTCTTCCATTTTCCGTCTATCAAATCCACTCAAAAGTCTTTGGTCAGCTCGAGGCTATAGTAGAAGACACTTGCCCAAGGTGCCACGCAGTGGGACTGAACCCAGAACCCTGTGGCTGGGAAGGAAGCTTCTTGCCACACTTCTTTCTCTGCTGTGTATTAATCAATACCAACAATAACATTATGTATTTGATAAGAATATATATTAAAAAAATTGATTTCTATAGAATTAAAATCTTGTTTTCATATTCAACTAAAAATATAATCTTCTGCAAAATAAACGCGGAAATTTTCCTGCAAGTTTGTCAAACGAAACGGAGTTAGTTCCCTTGTATGTAAGATTGCCAATATTTCTTAATGTAGCAGCAGTCTTACATCCTGTAATGATTTCCTGCCCGATCACAATTATTTGAATGTGATATCTGTGTTTGTGTGTTGTTTCATTATAGTGTGAAAGGAAGACTGTATTGCTTCGAAGGAGAAATAACGTTGTTGATCACGTGACTAATTTAAAACATTCTGCACGTTTTTCTTTGTTTTGTGCTGCGAGGTGGACAATTTGAAGTGGCAAAGGAAAGCGCAGTGTCAGTCGGTGACGTAAAGAAGGCGGAGTGTGAATATGGCAGCGCAAACAAACAGTAAAAAGATAGTCAGTGTGAAGTTGGCTACGGAAACACTCGGTGTAAAGATGCGATGTGACCAGTGGAAGTGAGCCCGGGCGACGAAGAACCACGTTACACAAGGCATCCAGCTGGGTACGACTACTTTTCCCACTCTTAACAAGTTGACTTGTTGGGCTGGCCTGCGGTTTCTCAGCTGCTCACTGTTGGTGTCAGGGGGCCGCATTTCGCATTTCTGTGTTTGTCCCCGCAACATCGCTTGACAACCGATGCTGGTGTGTTTACGTCCCCGTAACTTAGAGGTTCGGCAAAACAGACCGATAGAATAAGTACTAAGCTTACAAAGAATAAGTCCTGGGATCGATTTGCTCGACTAAAACGTGGTGCTCCAGCATGGCCACGTATAATGGCTGTGTACCCACGCACAATTGTATATGTGTATATGTCTATACATTTATATAGATGTGGAGGTATCTATGTACAGAAATGTGTTCAAGTGTATGTATTTGTGTATAAACTCACAAAGATTCGCCTGTAGACGTATGTAAATGTGTCTGTGTGTAAATATAGATATATATGCGGGACTTGGTGAATGTGTGTGAGTACATATGAGTATATGTCTGTCCATGAAACAAGTAAAAGAGTAAAAGAGGTGTCAATAATGCACAACCACACGCACACACACACTCTCTCTCTCTCTCTCTCTCTCTCTCACTCTCTCTCTCTCTCTCAAACACACACACACACACACGTGTGTACATTTTCAAACTGAACATAGAATGTATTTGCATATTTACATTAGGATAATCAATGAAATTATATTCAAATCAGTTAAGAAGTAAAAAATGAACATTTCTTTAGAAAATGAATAAAATTTTCTGAGTTACCTCCCTTGAAAACGAGTTTCCTCTTCCTGTTTTAAATGCTCAAAATTTATTTCTTCTGTTCCTTTATTCACAATAAAATAATCCATTATGACGTTATAGAAATTGGCATTTTCCATAATCTTATTTCGTTCTTCAAAGAGATAAATGAGAATTACTTTGAATTATCTCCTTCGAAATATTTCTATTCTGACGTAACAATTTGCATACTAACTTCAAGCAAACAATGATAATTATATTGTGATAGCTTATCGCCGAAATCAGTTTAAACATTTGCAAGTGATGTGTATTTCCGGTAAGGTGTTTGTTTTTGCATAGTATTTATATTCACCACTATAGAAAAACATACAGAAACACATTCTGTATGAGCGATGTTCAAATTTTAATGTAAGGACACTTTCCTTCCTTTTTTTTTTCTTGTTATTATCTTTCTGAAACATATCCACTATTGGCGGTTGATTCAGTGAAAAATTACAATTTAATACATTCAGCATGCCGATATTTTAACGATAGCACCGGAAACTTTACTGAAATTCTGTCTCTAACATAATGACCAGATAAAACCACAATGAGCAAAGAAAAATATTTAGTCTGATCTTCTCTCAGCGAATCGTATCCAAGATAAATTTTATCATTTTTCGTCTTAATGCTCCGTTATGACGCCATATAAACTGCGCAGAACTAAAACTTTATGTTAAAGACGCTTCTGGCGATTTAGTCATTATAACCATCATGATCGTTTAACGTCCAGCTTCGGAGACGGCCAGGTAGAAAAACTACCCTAGGCTAGCTGTGTCTGTTTTGGCACGGATTTTACTGCTGGATGCCCTCCTTAACACCAACCACTGATTAGATTTTATTTATAAAGCACAACATTGATTCTTGTTTATTTCCTATTTTCAATGTCACATTAAGCACGAATAATAAAATTATTAAGTATTCAGTTCGAATAATGAAATATTTCAATGAGTCATAATGTGACTAGTTTCAGGGAAATAGTTTACAATCAACGAACTCGTTTCATACAAATTATAATCATAAAACACACACCGGAATCTGAATGTATAAACTGTGTGATTGCATAATATGGATTTTCTCTTATCTTGCACACACATTAGTACTTAAAGACGAGATCTTCTCATCAGGACTAGAAGATATTTCTGTTCCTAACATTAGCTGATACTGTACAAGACTCAAATGTAGCCCCCACCCCCAATGATGCTCTTCACCCTGAGACGTTCCTGAAGCGACATACTCAGACACCCTGTGCATCTATTGAAGGGCCACTCAACTGAAAAAGCATTCAATCACAAAGACACACATTCCAGCCTCTGGCCCACAAGCGCACTGCTTTCCCTCTGTCTTCATTACTATAACAACCCCTGTTCCTCGGAACTGCCTTGTCCCATGTCTCCACTACTCAGTTACTTCCTAACCACTTGTCCCTCCACCTCTCTCACCCTTCTCGCGTCCACCCCCACCCATCTCATCGACCCTGCACTAATCACTACACCCCCCGGTCTATCTTCTGCAGACGATCAGCTCACTTGCCTTTATGTGTATTGTATCTTGTCATTATCGTTGCTGTAATTAATTTGCACCCACCTTGCTTCATATATACAAGTGAGAGGCACTGTTGTACCTCATAACAATTAATTATCTCACAATGTTTCTCCCCTCATGTTGAAACAATCTACCGCAAAGGTAGCCTCTATTCTCGCCAAACTCCTTACCCCATCTCTCTCTATTTCTTTTTCTCTCTCCCTCTCTCTTTCCCTCTCACTCTCCTTCTCTGTCTCTGTCCCTCTTTATCTCTTTATCCCTGTCTCTGTCTTGCCTCTCGTACTCTTCATCAAATACATTAATGACCTACCTTCACCTCCACAGACTCCCATGCAAATGATACCATAATTTACTCCACTCAAACTCTCCGCACACAAGTACTGTGAAGCTGCTTGCTAGATATTTGAACCAAATTTAAACTATGTCCATTATAACAAACTATCAAACCAAAATGGTCATTCCAAAATGTTCACAACCACAAAATCACTTCACATAACAAAAAAATATTTTAGCATCTTCACCCTCAAACATGAAGAGCACGCAACAAATATACGAACAGTCGCCGGTACAAATGCAAGGACTCACAATAACAGAAAATCTTCTCCTGGCTAACGTTGGCTAAAACTGACACAAAGACTAGCTGCCATCGAGCAGCGTACTTCTTCATCTCGGACAGTACGAATGTTATATACACAGACATCCAAGACTTGACCAACTGTTGCAATACCGCTCACAAACAATCTTTCATCTCCGCTTGACACACCAGAAGACACCGCTTTGAGCCTTTTTTTTTTTAAGTTAATGAGTTGTATGCGACCAGCCAGCCAACTGCAAATCCTTGAACATTTTATAAATGTTTCCCTTGAAACATTTCTTTGGTTTATAACAAAAATTATTTGAATATTTGAAAGTTTTTTGTGTGCGTGTGCTTTTTTATTAACAGAGATGTAATAATGCATTTGACATCATAGAAAGCGACCTAATCCTCAGCCCTGTTTTATATTTTAAGCAGATAAATTGGATTTACTTTAAATTATTTCCTTTGACACATTTCTTGTAGTGACATAATAATAACCAAATTTACTTTAAAAGAAAGATAAAAAAAAGTGAATTGTTTGCTATTACTTCATATTTTCAATGTTTCAACAAACACCAATTTTATTGGAATTATATATTCACTGTGTTTCATCTATTTAACTACGATTAACATTGTGATATTTTATCATTTGTTAAAGGAATAATATAATGAGCGTATTTTACAATCATAATTATCTTTCACTAAAGATGTGATATCTGCCTTATATCCACATCACAATGATGTATGTGCTGCGTGGACTTCAGTGAAGATTGTCTTTATATTCGCTGATAGATTTGTATTCATCGTCACATTACATCACTCTGCTTATATCCAAAACTGTCGTTTCCACCTTCAGCAGTCGCTTCCAGAAAACAAGGGCTCAAATTCGGATAATTTCCTTTCCATGAGCCTTAAAACAAGGTCATATCCTCACCTAACAAATTTGTTTTCTCTCTTCATTTCTATCACTCTTTATCAATCAGTCTATTTAGCTAGTTATCTATTTTACTCTCACACACACACACACATACACACACACACACACACACACACACACACACAAACACACACACACAACACACACACACACACAACCACACACACACACACACCACACACACACCACACACACACACACACACACACTCATCCAGGATATCTGAACGAAACTCTTCGACTGATAGACATAAACAATCTCTCATCATTCTATAATTACGGGTATAATGACTCCCCCTCTTTCTACCGTAACTACAGGCACCTATGCTCTTCGGAAGTCGTTGGTGCCGTATTATTACTACTTAGTCACTCCCGACTCAATCATTTCTCTTCGTCCTTCTGTCCACACTAAGAAATACCTCAACATCTTCTCAGAATTCGAAAATTCTTCAAGAACATATCAATTTTAAAAAATGACATTATTGGTAAAGAAATCATTTCGGAGCATGGAAGTGTTTTGGCCAAACTAGATAATTTCTATATCGATGATTATAGATAATATCCAAAATTAATGAATTGTCAGTGTTTCCAGGAAGGACAATGTATGTTCAGAACAAGAATACCAATATACAAGGATAATATGGCTGAGAAAAAGTATCCAAGAAGAACGTTTTGCATCATATTAAGTATTGAGTGCAAAATGTTTTCTCATTTGATATTATCCCTACAAATATTATACAAAATACTTCAACACAAACTAAGGAAATCACCCTAAAAATTATTCCATTCAACCATATTAGCTCATTGCCAAGTGCCATTTACAAGTATGAAAGCATCCATCTCCAATCGCTTATGACTAACAACGCCACAGTTCTCGACAACTGGCAATGTCTTTTCCATTAACTTCACTCAAATGCTCCCAAAAGCTAGCTCGTATCCTCACTGTGTCTCTTCTGCTCTCTCTCTCTCTCTCTCTCTCTCTCTCTCTCTCTCTCTCTCTTGCTCCCTCACTCTCACTCTATATTTTATGTTAGTGATAAATGAAAATTCTGATAAAATACAGTTAAATTTGAAGAGGAACTTGAAAAGGTTCTAGACGTGTTGCGGAAGATTACATGAAATAGAACGAACTATTCATAAAACCTTTTAAATAATCATTTAATATCAATAAAGTTATAATTCATGCCATAAAAAGATTTACTTATCGACTGCGGTGCATGGAACTCCGAGATTGATATTCTTAGTAAAGAAGACATCAGAGTACTGGTGAGAAAACCTCCAGTATCATAACCAGCTGGCTCTCAAGTAAAAAGTTATAGATAGTAAGTAGGCTTAATTCTTCTTATCTTACCAACATTACTAGGAAAATATTCTCAATATTTTCCTAGTTTTTTCCCCGTTGCCGGGGAATAAAATTGTTTCTTATATATTTGGAAAAGAAAAAAAGCAAAAGATGTATAGAAATATGTTATTCCAAATTCTATTTATTCTTCAATTGAGAAATCGACAACAACAACAACATTAACAACAACATTAATTTTAACCCTATATCTTCTGGAGGAGTTATTTTCTGGTTTGGAGTATAGACAAATAAGTCTTGCAAACTACCAGCCCTGGAGCAGCCAACATAAAGTTGACAATGAGAAAAAGCAAAGATCAATTAAGTGCAAGCCAGTGGATTTCAAAGTCTTAACTTCAGCTTTATTAATAGACATCGTAAAGAAAAATCGAACTGGGAATTGTGCTCGTTTGAACTCAAATGGCATGTCTGTTGGTTTGATTGGAATTCTTGGAATGGAAACCTCTTTTCCAGAGGCACATCTAGTGATGATGGTAGCTTCTATCACATTAGGTGATAACATCTTCACAATCAACCTTGTCCCATTGCATAATTAAAGAGGATCTAAATTTCTTAGAAGTATTATTAGGACTTCTTCCGTCAAAAAAAGTTTATGTGGAGGAGTTCCAGGTGGCTCAAGAGAATTAAGGAACTCTGTTGGGTAATGGACAGTTTGATTTTCATCAAGGACTGAATCAACTGATTTATACTTCTTAATGACTGATGGAATCTTATTCATTAATTCATAATGAATCCTTGCAACTGTCTCAGTTTTTGAAACAAGAATTGCCCTTCCACACAACCATTTATGTGAATTGTAATTATTACTTATGTCTGGAAATACCCTGCTCTTCAATACAACTGGAAAATTCCCCATGATAGCAATATAAGCCAAACTGATATCAGCATTCCCATCAAATGGCAATTTCCCATTTCCTAATTGGTGGAGCCAGGTTGAAAACTGTTTTGCACATTGGTCCCCATGTAATGAAGCTCGCACAGGAGAATTCCAGTACTTTATTCCATTGGTGTGAAGACTTAATGCATGCTTTTATTTTTTCAGATCTTGTTCGTCTTAGAATGACTGGTAATGTCTTTCTGAAGTCTCCTGATAAAACTAATGTAACTCCTCCCATAAATTGATTGTTGCTTCTGATGTCCTGTAAGGTCTTACCAAGAGCTTCCATTGCACCTCTGTGTGACATGGTACATTCATCCCAAATGATAAGGTGGCATTGACGCAACACTTCTGCTGAACCTGAAACTTTGTTTATGTTACAAATTGAACTGTCATTTGTGACCAGGTTTTGTTGTCATTTAAAAGCAGAATGAGCTGTTCGTTCTCCTGGGAGAATGGTGACAGCAAAGCCTGACCATGCTACAGCAACTGCAATTGTGTTTTGCTGCCTTATCTTGGAGAGAAGCAATGTTGTTATGTTTTACTTGTGTTTTACTTTTATTGAAAGGATGAAAGGCTAAGTTGACCTTGGCAGAATGTGCCACTAGGAGCATCAAGAAAGAAAATTCCTCCGCATTTTTCTCTGACTGACAAAATAATTTTATCATAAACACAACGTTGTTCTGGAATAAGTTTATGTTCATATTTATTCACAAATGCAGCCAACTCTGTGATGTTATAACTTATCTCTCTTGCTATGTCTCTTGAAGTTAAATCACTAATTTGACGATTTGTTTTTGGCAGTCCAGAGTCAGATTCTTGCAATTTTTTGCATCCCATGGCCAAAGCTTGATCCTCAGTTTCAGTCAGTACTTGGTTACAAATTGTTTCAGAGAACTGAATATTGAAATCTGGGTTTGCCTGTTGAATTGCATACTTTAAGTCTTCAGCCATGTCCTTATGATGTTTGAAGCTGTTGGGGACTGCCAAGTTGACATAGGTTCAGTATAATTGCAAAAAGGTTACGGAGTTTTCTTGGAGAACCTGACCCCCGATGCTTCAATCAACGCATGGTCTTAATGCTCATCATTTTCTAAAAGACTTTGTTGATAACATGCTTCCCTATAAGTTTCACACAACTCTTGGAGTGATTTGGGACTACGTATTTCATGCCAAAGGAGCCGTAAGTAGTAGCATTCTACTTGGTTTGGGTGGACACAGTAAACGTTTGCAAGAGCATCAGCCCACCTTTCCTCTTGTGCCATTTATTGTTTCGCCAGATGTAATACTTGGATAATTGTGAGTAAAGGAGTTTTCTTGTATCTTCATCTACTTGACACAGCTTTAAAAAGGCAATAAGAGTAGTTTCTTTTGGAGAAAGTGTTTGTTGCAAGGCAGTTTGTTTTGTAAAGATAGCGCTGTAGCCATTCTCTATATGAATGATGGCTGGGTGCCTCTCATCAATGGGAAAATTGAAGATGCACCAAAAAGCCTCATTGGTACTGATGCATCTTCCTCTGTCATACTGCGCAACTTCGTCATTTTCATTTATCAGCTGACTGCCATTCTGCATAAGAGTATATCTTACAGCATCTAAACCTTTGTTTATATGTTTGCAAAGATACTCAATAGACTTAACAGAGTTGCAGAAGTCCACTTTGACTACCTCTACTCGTCTTTGCTTCACTCTAGGATGTCGATTATCTTGGAAACTTTTCTGAAAATCAA
Organism: Octopus sinensis; assembly: GCF_006345805.1. Classification (NCBI taxonomy): domain Eukaryota; kingdom Metazoa; phylum Mollusca; class Cephalopoda; order Octopoda; family Octopodidae; genus Octopus; species Octopus sinensis. Next base: position 3,393,089 of record NC_043016.1, on the reverse strand, counting down.
AATGGGGATTACATGGGAAAATGAGTTACGTGAATATCTTCACAAGAGTGATTGAAATAAATAGTGATTGTGGAACACCACACGCACACACACACACACATACACACACACACACACACACACACACACACACACACACATATATATATATATATATATACACATACATACGCACACACACATACATAGAGTATTAAATATTAGATGAAATGGATGTGCGTGAGAGAGAGAGAAACAGAGTCAGTGTCGTCACTCTTTCTCACACACACACTCACACACATACACACACACATGCGCACACAAACATATAAAAAAGATGTATGCATATGTACGTATGTACGTATACATGACAACATCACTTTCTCTCTCTCTCTCTCTCTCTCTCTCAACACACACACATAGATACATAAATGTATATAAACGTGCATACACAACCATGTGTGCGGGTGTGACTGACTGTAAATACATAAAAACTTTTTATAGAAGAAATTAAAGAAGTGTGTGGGTCCAATCTTTTCTCTTAAAAGAAACTTACAATTACAACAAATGCTCATTTTCTTTGATTTTGAATACATTATGTTGTGATATGTGTTCTTCCCTTGCATAATATGTCTAGTTGGGAAATATATATATTTCTTTGATTTTGCGTTTTTTCTTTCATCGGAGAAAGGGTGCTACGTACACTCAGATAATTATTGATTTAAGCCTTGATAAGGAGAGATCGTTGAGAGGATTTGGCCGTCTATTTCCTGGCTGCCGAGGCATCACGGGAGGTAGGTCTGAGTGTGTCTATACTAACGAACACAATTTTTGGATTGATAGCTACGATGTTACACCTTGCAACCTCTTGTATGACATATGCTGGTCATTCGGTTTCTTCGGCAGCTGTCCGGTCGCCAACCCTTTGCTGCAACTCAGCTCAAGCGAAGTCCCGCTTGACAGCCGCTCAAAGGCAGGATGCGCCATTTTTGTACAATTAAGAAACGGCGAATAGGAGGTAGAAGTTCCAGACTGATCAAGGGTTGGCGTCAGCTGAGAGCTCGACACGAGCGTGTGGCCACGCATTGTTGTAGATCAAGTAGACAGATTATCCGCTAGGAACATGTCGGCACATGCTCGAACTGTTTCCACCAAGAACTCCTCGAAAGAATTTCGTGTAACGGTATTGTTCGCAATGGAATGGTGAACCAAGTCGATTTCTCCCGACACCGCGAATGTGACGTTGCAGTTTTTCCTACGCTGACAGTAAACAGAAACGTCTCGAGGGGCTCGTCCAAAAGACCGCCCGGTCCAAAAGTTGTACTCACATTCATCAATTAATACACAATGGCCGAAGATTCCTTCTTCCATGAACCAATGCACGTACTCATAACTCTTTTCCAGAGCTCTTGGGGCATTTCTTGCATCTGGGACATCTTCGGCCAACTTCATAGTTATCAACATCCCGTTTAGACTGCAGACATGGAACAGGTGGCTTTCCGGGCAACGTTGCCTCTAAGTCCCTCTTCACCTGTTGAAGGATTGCGAGTGGGTTGGTATCAATAACCCCCTGAATCCTAGCTCTCATTTCCTCATCAACCTTAACGTGGTTGGCACCTCCTCTGGGCAACTTGTGGCCTCCTCTTAAACAGTAGGTAGGTTGCTACTATGGATCGGGCAGTACTTCTTTTAATGCCAATGTTTTCTGCCAGTCAAAGGTAATCGATTTGATGCCCCTCGAAGGCGCCAGCCACCCTTGCCCTATCTTCATCCGATATATGCATGTACCTTACGTGTGGTTCCATGATTACAAGTTGGTGCAAGAGAAAGGAATATAAAACGCAACTGATACTGACCGGTTACGAATGTTGCAATGAAAAAGAATTTCGTGGACAGAAGAATCACGTAATTCCTTCTTTCTTGTTGCTATGACAACATAATAGAATTTGCATGACACAACGTCATGTAGATTTTTCGTTTTTAACATTCTCTTCTCAGAATGTGAGTAAAAACATACACATGCTAAATTAGTGCTAAATTGAATAACTTAGAAAAAAACATTTCTAAATCTCTCAATAAAGTGATGGTATGTTATCAACTTAATATGACAGTCCCATGAAAGGGAGAATGCTACTGTTATTTAGCCCTAGGAAACACCGTTTCCTGTTGGCCTTGACAAATTCCATGTGTCTTTATGTTTACAAAGGGGAGATAAGTACCTCCATCCAGAGATTAGTTTCAGAGTCATTGCTCATCATCAGTCTGGAGTAAGCATGGCTTTCTAGCTGTCGAAGAATAAACTTATTCCGAACACAAATGCCCACGTATAAATCTGAATACTCGAAAAAACGCTTCCTAGCATTCCGACCAATTTAATGCTCTCGATGGGCATTTTAATTTGAATGAGGCAAATACTAAATTCATTGACCGAAAAACGAATTTGAATGACTAACTTCATGGAGCTAATTTTTTTTCGAGACTTTAAATGACCCGATTATCAAATTGAATGACAAACTTACGAAAATGACAGCACAAACGTATAGTATTTTCGTGAGAATGTTTCTGACATACTTCTGACAAGACACGCCCTCAACATAGTTCAGTATCCTGGCAACATTATTAATAACTACAGCAAATATATATAAATGTCACTTAATTCCACATTTAACCCTCCTCTACCTGTCATCCTCATCATCGAAAATAAATTTCAAAGGCTCTATCAAAATATATTTCATTTTTAGCCGTTTTGAAAATGTTTGTTCACGACTTTGAAACAGAAATATTTCAAAGACAGAAGGCTAACTCTCCGATATATTTCAATTATGCCGTAATAATAGCCATTGGCGATTCTGGTAAATCTCCGGCTTGTTTCTTAATATTCCATATTTCACCGTTTCAATGGAAAACAACATTAGCGTTACACTAAACGTTTATAGTGTTTCCAGTTCAATAAATCATTGAAGTGTGTCCGTGAGTCGGAAAGCGTAGAGAAAAAACAGGTTACAATCGCCGAGCATATTTCAGACACATCACAATCATAAAACAGCGAAATTTAAATGGCTAATTTGTGTGATACTCGAATAAGGTTTTTTCTCTTGGTGAGGAAAGAAGCTTGTTTCCCAACCACATAGTTCCGGGTTCAATCCCACTGAGTGGCACCTTGGGTAAGCGTCTTCTTGTCTAAGGCCGACCAAAGCTTTGTGAATGAATTTGGTTGACAGAAGCTGAATGTGTGCGTGTGTGTGTGTGTTGTTTTCCACCACTGCTTCATAACCAGTGTGTTGGTATGTTTACATCCCCGTAATCTAGCGGTTAGGCAAAAGACACCGATATAAGTACCTGGCGTTAAAATAAAGCCCTTCAAGGCGTTCGAATAAAACCTTTCAAGGCGGTGCCCCAGCATGGCTGCAGTCTAATGACTGAAATAAATAAAACATAAGCGATACAAAACCACGCACACACACACACACACATACACATATATCTGCGCTCGTACACACTCACATAGAGACAGACAGGTACACACGGGTGCGCATATACATATTTTCAAATTGAAATGTGTAGAAAACAATGAGTAGCCAAGGAGTCTGGTAGGCGTTTGATATTTGTTTCACACATGCAGCTTCTTCCAAAATTATCAAGGACATTATATTTAGAGAGATTGATGCATTTTCAATTATGAAAACTTAAGTCATAACGATAAAATTTTAAAACTTAGATATATTTATTCATGGGAAATGAAAATATCTGTGTGTGTGTGAGCGAGAGAAAGAGAGAGAGAGAGAGGGAGAGAGAGAGAGAGAGAGAGAGAAGGGAACAAAAAGAGTGGCTTCAAATTTTGGCCGAAGGCCAGCAATCTCGAGGTTGGCGTAAGTCGATCACATCAACTCCAGTATTCACCTGGTATTTATTTTATCAGTCACGAAAGGATGAAAAGTAGGGTTCACCTCAACGGAATGAATGCATTATTCAAAGTAAGAATTGGAGTTAACTCCCTTGAAAGTAAGATGTCTGTCTATCTATCTATCTATCTATCTATCTATCTATCTATCTATCTACCTATCTATCTATCTATCTATATATATATATATATATATATATATATATATATATATATATATACATATATATATATATTATATATATATATTATATATATATATATATATATATATACTAGCAGTATCGCCCGGCGTTGCTCGGGTTTGTAAGGGAAATAACTATAAAGCATTTTTAGAGAGTTATAGCCAAAAAATAGCAAAAAAATGGAAAAAAAATTATGGTAAATTTTTTTTGAGAGTTAAAACGGTCGAGTTGCGTCCCCTAGACAGTCTGTGGTTTGTGTTTCTGATTCTCGACCCCATGTCGAATTTATCGATTATTTTTAGAACTGAGGCAACTTTTCAAAATTTTCTCTGCGTTAGTTTTGAATTATGACTTTGGGCTATGTGTGTGTCAAGTTTCATCAGAATCGGTTGAAAGCCGTGGTCAGGGTGAGAGTACAACCTAACAGACACACAGAAACACACACAGACAAACTGCCGTTTATATAGAGAGATATATATATATAATCAATTTCTGTTGCAAAATTCCTGATGTGAAATCGTTTGTTTAAACAGATACTGTTGTATTTCGGGATGGTCAATCCAGGTATCAGTGCATTACGGCCGTTTCAAGCGGCTCCATTTAATCGATCAATGCAATCTTTAGATCAATTTGAAATAAAGCGCTCTCATCGAAAGCATACGAGCATATAGATTTCCAACATACAGGACACTCCATTATAACATTTTAGCAAATTTTTCATCAGCACTAGAGACTAAAATAATTTTTTTTCTATCATTGTAGCAGAATGAATTTAGGGAAAAAATACCTAAAGCCTACTATAATCTAAAGCGAGAGAAGAAAATAATGTGGGTCAAGAAAGAGCAGTGGTGATATAGCAACATTCATTTTCATCCTTATCACAATCAAAAGATCCAATGCAGCAAGTAGTCTACATCCCCATAGAATTAAAAGCATTGAGAACTGAGAGTTAAGTTCTTGTTAGTGGTGATATCTGCCATTAATTAATTCATCACTATCAGCAAGACTTAACTGTCAATTCCCAATGCTTTTAATTCTAAGGGGATGTAGACTACTATATTTTCTTCTGCCGCTCTAGATTATAGTAGGCTTTAGGTATTTTTTCCCTAAATTCATTCTGCTACAATGATAGAAAAAAAGAAGCAATGTAATTATTTTAGTCTCTAGTGCTGAGGAAAAATTTGCTAAAATGTTATAATGGAGTGTCCTGTATGTTGGAAATCTATATGCTCGTATGCTTTCGATGAGAGCGCTTTATTTCAAATTGATCTAAACGGAAATGCAAGTTGTAAATAAAAAAAGAAAAGGCTTTTTATGAAAGGTAACGACAGATATATACATTTAGATGGACTGAGGTAGTAATAAGATTCATAAAAGTCATTATTATGAGATGACTAAAAAGTCAAAAAGCAAAGTATACCATGGTTTCGTGAAAGCTATTCATTGCTTTGAATAAGTACTGGTTAATAAACGGTGTCAGGTTTAATAGTTCTTGAGAAAAAAGATTATTTGTAAGGGAGGCAAGTAGTTCTGGATTATTTGTAAGGGAGGTAAGTATTTCTGGATTTAGCTATAGAATTGTAATGTGAATGGTGTAGGGAGTGTATAGGAGTCAGTGGTGTTCTGTATTGAGTTGTGTGTTCATATTTAGTTGGGGGAAATATTTATTGATGAAAAATGTCTCTTTATTCAACCTTTGTTGCATTGTGGTGTTCTGTGAACATTGATAGAAGGGGAAGATTTGGAAATTAGGATTAAGATTCCTGGCACACCTCTCTATGTGTCCACTCACCTGCAACTGTCTGTATTGTGGGTGGCAGATTTGCTCTTTGTGAATGGTGGTTCTTCGACAGAGTGAAATTCCTGTTTTCCAATATAGCGGTTACCACATCCTAAGCATGTCATGACATAGATTAGATTTTCCGAGGCGCAGGTGAAATTTGATTTGATCTTAAATATTTCTCCGTGTTTGAAGTGAAATTCTGAACTCTCCAGAAGGTGGGGGCAAGTTCCACAGTTAGAACGTCCACATTTTGTCACTTTTGGCTCTGTTGTTGGTGGATAGAGTCTAGCGCTGGTTAATATTTTTTTCAGTGACTTCTGTTGCTTTTTGCTTTTTATAATTTTATATGAGCTTAAAATTTAGTTCATTGTTTTGTCTGCTGTGAGGATGGGAAGATTTTGGTTGATAATGTTGAAGGCCTTGTTGTTTCTAGGGTTATATGTGGAAATGTACTGGAGTATTTTTAAGTCTGGTTTGCCTTAATATTTGTATATTTTTCATCAATGAATATCTCCCCCAACTAAATATGAACACACAACTTAATACAGAACACCACTAACCCTTAAATTAAAACCACTAACCCCTATACACTTCCTACACCATCACATCTCTAAATCCAGAAATACTTGCCTCCCTTACAAATAATCTTTTTTCTCAGGAACTATTAAACCTGACACCGTTTATTAGCCGGTACTTATTCAAAGCAATGAATAGCGTTCACGATACCATGGTATAATTTGCTTTTTGACTTTTTAGTCATCTCATAATAATGACTTTTATGACTCTTATTACTACCTCAGTCCAACTAAATGTGTATATCTGTCGTTACCTTTCATAAAAAGCCTTTTCTTTTTTTATTTACAACTTGCATTTTCGTTTAGATCAATTTGAAATAAGGCGCTCTCATCAAATCGACCCCGGGACTTATTCTTTGTAAGCCCAGTACTTATTCTATCGGTCTCTTTTGCCGAACCGTTAAGTGACGGGGACGTAAACACACCAGCATCAGTTGTCAAGCAATGCTAGGGGGACAAACACAG
>NC_043016.1:3366201-3381201 GCF_006345805.1 Octopus sinensis | reverse complement strand
ATAAATTTTAATTAAGGATGTCTATTACAGGTGTTTTATTGTGTCTGGTTTTATTGTGATTTAGTGATTTTTAAGAGTTTCACACTTTATATGTTATCAGGGTCGATAGTTAGGGCAATACTTTTTCAATACATGTCTTCACTAAAACTTCGGGAGGAGTGAAGTTTCTTATTTACTTTCAGAGGGACATTATTAGGTAATTTTTGGTGATTATATATATATATATAAATGTGTGTGTGTGTGTGTGTGTGGTGTGTGTGTGTGTGTGTGTGTGTGTGTGTGTGTGTGCCAGTCAGCAGCAAGCTTCGCAGCTACAATCGGAATTGACCATCACACATATATTCCTGTTTATTTGAAACCACGCGTTTTCCCATCTCGTGAGTAGACTTTTCTTTAACTACAAATTATTTTCATAAATTTCAAACGACCAAATAAACAAAACCACACACTCCTATGAGAGAGTATTTATTTATATGTACACTTCGTCAACACCTTCTGATAACTAAAGGATCACCTACACATTAAAAATTAGAAAAAGAGGGAAAAAAGGAAAAAAAAACAGAAAAGAAAGATAAAATAACTGCAAGCTCATAATTCAAATACAAATTTCTCAGCATTACAGCAAACATTCTGTACAATCTATTCTACATACTTCTCCTTATAAAAAAAAAAAATCATCAACAAAACAAACGAACAAAATAAAATTTAATAAAACATATCCACCAGAATGGCTAGCCACCAAAAATCCAACAAAAACTGGTCTGATAATGAAGTCGACGTTCTTATCAGCACATGGCATGGCCTTACCCAAACAGAGAGCATAGGTGCTTCGTGTCTGAACGAAATTGCTAAACGAACAGTTCACCATTTGCAAACTCGATCTGAACAGCAGATACAAAATAAATTAAAACAAATCGAAGTTGCTTTTAAATTAATAAATAAACACTTCGATAAACTGAGATGTGTTTTCTCTTCGAACGCATCACTGGCGCAACAACAACAACAACAACAACAACCTCAACAACAAACTCAACGGCAACAACAACAGCAACAGCTACAGCAACAACAACAACAACCTCAGCAGCATCAACAACAACCTCAACAAGAACCTCAGCGGCAACAACAACAGTATGAACCACTCCTTGATTCATCTACAATGGTCGATTTGCTAAACGAAACGATTGACCCCCCAGTCATCAGGGTCACACAGCAGGAAGCACCACTCCTTCCTTTCACTGCCCCAGCAGCTCAATCATCATCATTGTCAACACCATCTCCTCTGCTTACTACTACTAGTATTATACACACTATCAATCCACAAACATCTCTGTCTACCGCTATCTCATGGAATCCACCTCCTCAATCATCATCACTGTCGCCTACTACAACTACTACTACTAATGCTATCTCAAGGAGTCTACCTCCTACAAGTCACAAAGGTCGCCAAAACCCCAACAAACTATCATCTACACCTCTCACAACTTACACACGCACCTACACACCCACTCGAAACCCCATCATTTGCCGATATTCTCTTCGCCATAGATTATGCACTGATAGAGACTGCAAATTCACCCATTTACCTGGAACAAAACGCTCTATCCCCACAAACTACAACAGCCACCACCATAATACATACTTTACTACAACACCACCACAACCACCAATATCTCAAACAAGGAATCCCCAAATCTGCCGCTATTCCCAGCGAGACAGATTGTGTTTGCACAGGGATTGCCCCTTTACCCATCTCCCGGGGACTCGTCGGACAAATGACAATATAAATAAAAATAAAAATAAAAGCAAAAAAACCTACGACTCATATAGAAATAACCACTCATATAAAAATAACCACAACCACAGTCACCTACAGTTCCCTAGACAGGAAACTTCTTCCTCTTTTTTAGCTATAATGAATCTAGCAAAAGAACTGGAAAAAAACATCCGAGCCATCACCCACCACCATCAACCACTATCACCCCCACTGCACATGCCATTAAAAAGCAAACAAATAAGTAAAACACCAAAACAATTAAAACCATCCACTCTCGCCTCAACATCTTTGCCTAAAAAATATGAAGGCCGACCTAAGCCAGGAGATCCAACGAGCAACCACCTATGCAAATCACAAGGACCATACACCCACTACCAACAAGAAAATCATACACACACAGCTCCATACAAGAACTACCCACATTGTTACCACTGAACAACATAAAACATAACTTAGAACAATGCAAACATCAAACTTCCCTTGCCTCGACATTTCTGTTAAATGTACGTGGCATCAACCCATCAATTATTGCCCAAAAATGGAAGATCCCATATATAGAGAGTTGGCTTGCCGAAACAACACATTGCTTCCCTTTCTTTATCCTTACCGAGACTCACCTGAACAATACCCATATGGACGCCGAGGTGAAAATAAATGATTTCACCATTATACGTGCGGATCGCACAGACCGAAATAAGGGAGGGACAGTCATCTTTATCCATGATTCCTTTTCACTTGATGCCAAGGACATATTTTCCAATGGCTATTGTGAATCTGTATCACTATTCAACAAGGCCAAGGACATAATCATTGTTGGTCTTTACAGGCCTCCCCAAGCACCTCTAAAGTGTTTTGAAGAGTGTCTTAGCAAAGTCAAGTCCTTCCTTCGGAAGTACAACTCCGGAAACATACTAGTGATGGGTGATTTTAACCTCCCTCGTGTGAACTGGCCCACAAATACTCTGAAGTTAGGCAATATCTCTACATCAGATAGAGCAGCAGCAGAACTGCTCTTTAATCTAATGGATGAATACTTTATGACTCAGCTAGTGCTCGAACCAACGAGACAGAATAAAACGATCTTGGATCTGGTATTGACCAATCACTCTAGCTTCGTTCACAGTATTTCAGTTGAAAAAACTCTCCTCTCAGACCACGACATGGTACTCTGCAATTTTAATTCCCGATATATAAAAACCAAACCAGCCAATCCCACTCCATGGCACTCATTTGACAACATAAACTTCCACAAAGCGGACTGGGGAGCAATCAGAAAGGATCTGTCTTTCATCGACTGGTCTTTTACTCTCAATTCCACCCATATTGAGACCGCATGGCAGCACTTTGAAAACATTGTCACCTATACATGCTCTAAACACGCTCCCACGAAATATACTAACACAAACAGAAACCGGCTCCCTAAAAAGAAAAAAACACTCATCAGGCGCATCAAAAGACTCAACAAAAAATTCAACCAATTAAAATATTCCCACATACAACATCCACATTCAACAACAATGAAAAGGCTAGAGCTGGAAAAACTTCATCTGCAGACCGACATGAAAACCTCCATTGAAAACCAAAGAGCTGTGGAGGAACAGTGGGTAATCAAAAACATCAAAACAGAACCCAAAAGTGTTCTATTCTTATGCAAATAAGCATAGAACCACTGTCTCACCCATTGGGCCATTGATTGATGATAATGGCATTTCCCAACACGATGCTAAAGAAATGGCAGCAGAAATACTGCAGAAACAATACTGCTCTGTCTTAGTGTTCCCACTGATATTGACGTAAGAGAAGCGAACGAAGTTGACTCCCAACATAAAATCTCTGACATAACCTTCACTGCAACTGACATCATAGCAGCAATAAATGAGGTCAAATACTACTCTGCTGTAGGCCCTGATAGATTCCCCGCTAGTTTGCTGAAGGAATGTAGACACCAACTTGCAGTCCCTCTGACCAACCTCTGGAGAAATTCGAAAATTCTTTAGACGCAGGTTTATACCGAAACAGTGTCTATCCCAGTCAGTCATCCCGGTTTTCAAACATGGAAACAGATCCCTCGCACTCAACTATCGCCCAATCTCACTCACCTCCCACATCATTAAAGTGTTTGAAAGAGTGTTAAGATCAAGGATAGCTGACTTCCTGGAGACCCACAAACTCCTAAATGCAAATCCGCATGGCTTTCGCTGTGACAGGGACTGTCTAACACAGCTCTTACACCCTATTGAAGATGTACTCAAAGCCTTGGGAACAGGTTCGAACTCTGATGTCATATATCTTGACTTCAGTAAAGCGTTCGACAGAGTAGACCATAATATCCTACTCTCAAAATTGGCAAATGTTGGAATCCGTGGAAAAGTTCTACACTGGATCAAGTATTTCCTGGCGAATAGAACACAACATGTTGTAGTTGACGGAGTCCACTCAAACCCAGCAAAAGTCACCAGCGGTGTCCCCAGGGGACTGTCTTGGGTCCGCTACTCTTCATAATTTACATATAACGACCTTTCCAGTGTCGTACATTACTGCAAAGTGAAAATATTTGCTGATGACACTAACTCCAGCAAATCGTGAATGAAGAAGCAGACCGAACTCAACTTCAGTCTGATCTATATGCTGTGAGTCAATGGGCAGACAGAAACAAAATGCAACTGAACGAGGGAAAATTTGAGCTGATGCATTTTGGAAGAAATTCCTCACTAAAACAGCCATACTCTCTTCCTTCAGGGGAACGCTCACAGCCTCTAACAATATCAGAGACCTGGGTTTGTATTGTTGATGACGATCTCAGTTGGAGTGCACACATCAACAAGAAGGTCGATATAGCTCGTAGGATGAGTTCCTGGATCTTAAGAACTTTCCGGTCCAGAGAACAAGGTGTCATCATACCACTTTTCTCCTCCTTTGTACGGCCACACCTCGAATACTGCTGCCCACTGTGGTCTCCCCATACAAGACAAAACATCTCGAGGATTGAATCACCCAGAGGGCACTCACTAAACGAATTGAAGGCATGGCTGCTCTCGATTATTGGGATCGCCTTAAAGCCTTGAAACTCTACTCTCTCCAGCGTCGCCGTGAGCGGTACATCATTTGTACGATGTGGAGAATATACGGCCAACTTTGCCCAACGACCTGAACATTAGCTTCAAGGTTCATCCAAGACTGGGACCACGGGCCATACGTCCCCTGCCCAATTCAAGATCACAGCATACATGTACACTGCAACATAATTTCTTTTCCTCAACAGGCCCTGCCCTATTTAACATTGTCCCGAAAGAGACCAAAGAGGAAAAGGATCCCATCAACTTTAAACGGAATCTGGATAGATTCCATCAAAGAATACCAGATAAGCCACCCATAATTGGATACAACTCACCCAACAAAAACTCACTACTTGAATGGACTAAACCTACCAACAATATTATGACTCGCAGAGCACCCAGAAACAGCTGTTGAACTTATAACACATTTCTTCCACCCCTTTAATTTTCTCTGTCGTTTGTTCTCTGTGTAAGTTGGACCTGTTAATATAAATATTTAAATATTTATACATAAAAATTTATCACCTGAAAGTTTCCACCGTTTGCTTTCTCTCATCCATCCATCCATCCATCCATCCATCCATCCATCCATCCATACATACATACATACACACACACACACATACATACATACATACATACATACATACATACATACATACATACATACACACATGCATATATACACACATGCATATATACATACATACATACATACATACATACATACATACATACATACATACATACATACATACACACATGCATATATACACACATGCATATATACATACATACATACATACATACATACATACACACATGCATATATACACACAAGCATATATACATATATTTTATTTAAAGAAATTCCAACTCTGTCTGTTTTTATGTTTTATTTCTATTCTTTATAATATTAATGTAGAATATAGAATATATAGTATAAACTAATATATATAGTAAAATGAAATGAATTATTGATTGTATTATAGAATAGATGAATATTGAATATAAAATATTAAGGGACTAGTATACTTTCTGGCATTATAGCAGTTTTCGAGGTCCCAGTTTGTGACAGGAGTGTTTCTATATATATATATATATATATATATAGAAACACTCCTGTCACAAACTATAGCAGTTTTCGAGGTCCCAGTTGTGACAGGAGTGTTTCTATATATATATATATATATATATATAGAAACACTCCTGTCACAAACTGGGACCTCGAAAACTATAATGCCAGAAAGTATACTAGTCCCTTAATATTTTATATTCAATATTCATCTATTCTATAATACAATCAATAATTCATTTCATTTTACTATATATATTAGTTATACTATATATTCTATATTCTACATTAATATTATAAAGAATATAAATAAAACATAAAAAACAGACAGAGTTGGAATTTCTTTAAATAAAATATATATGTATATATGCATGTGTGTATATATGCATGTGTGTATGTATGTATGTATGTATGTATGTATGTATGTATATATGCATGTGTGTATATATGCATGTGTGTATGTATGTATGTATGTATGTATGTATGTATGTATGTATGTATGTATGTATGTATGTATGTATGTGTGTGTGTGTGTATGTATGTATGTATGGATGGATGGATGGATGGATGGATGGATGAGAGAAAGCAAACGGTGGAAACTTTCAGGTGATAAATTTTTATGTATAAATATTTAAATATTTATATTAACAGTTTAGTTCCTCGCAATATGCGACCGTATGGATGCAATTAACATTGGATTAGGCGAGTCTCAGATGTTACACTTCAGATCTTAATATAGATACGTTCTCCACCTTTGAACTTCTCTGCGTTAAGCTGGAATTCAACTTGGGACTGGAACAATAGAACGATTGCATTACAGAACTAATTCTCATCCGCCCTTAACTTCTGATCAAACACCACCGGAGCATATGAACATTGTACACGTATTACAGTTATGCTGCTTAGCTCTCTTTCGTTTTGAGCTGCAAGCTCAATTAGCCCTCCGCTGGAGGGCTAATCGAAGTACGATACGCTGTAAAAATATATTTTATAGTTCACAGTCGGCAACCAGGCTTGCCAAGTATACGAATAAAAATCCAAGAGTTAAGGAATTGAGTTGATAAAATCTGGGTTACGTAAGTTTCATAGCGAGCAGAACCTTGGAAGTAGTAAATATCCAAGCGACTCTTCAAACCAAGTGTATTTTGATTAAACGAAGTTTGCATTGTACCTTTGGCTTGAATAGTAACCTGCGGTATACACCTCTCTTACATATTTACCACTTCCGAGGTTCCGCTCGCAATCAAACATATGTAGCCCCAAGTTTATCTACTCATTTCTTTAATTATTATTATATATATATATATATATATATATATATGACGGTCTTCTTTCACTTTCTGTCTACCAAATCCGTTCGAGAGGCTTATTGAAAGGACCAATGGAACAAATCCCTTTTTAAAGGTGTATCCTTTAACTAGTTTTGATCATATCGTTATTTCTGTTCTATTTTAACAAAACCTGTCCGACGAACGGGAACGTGAAACTCTGAGTAACAGCTTTTGTTATATTTCTGCTGCTTTTAAATAAAGTATATATGTGTGTGCGCGTGTGTGTGTGTGTGTCTATGTGTGTATATATATATATGTATGTACACACATATATATATATATATGAGTAGTTGTGTGGGAAGAAGCTTGCTTCCCAACCACATGATTCAGGGTTCAGTCCCACTGTGTACTATCTTGGTTTTATAGGATACAATAAAATGAAATAAAATAAAATAAAAGTAGAATCTTAAACAAGAAAGTAATATTTGCATATAACAGTCGAAGGTTTTTCTTGAGAAATATGTCCAAATATATACAGTATCTTTGTGATGCGAAATAAATCATGTATTATAGGAAACAAATCCAACTGTGTGATTAAAAACTAGTCCAAGAATCCAAATATATATACACTATTCATATGGTATATTGTTAGCTGACATTTTAAATTTAGTTGCGTGTCTGCTGGAATTCAAGAGTTCACATCTTTGACTTAAAGAGTTATTATCCTGGAATAAAATACAATAGTTTTCCAGCAGGCATAAATCACATTTCATGGGTCTTTTATCCGCACAGTAAAAACAATGCAACGAAATAAGAAATCTCTTTACGGACCAACAATCAACATTCCTTGAGAACTGACCAACAGACAACTTCCGACTTCACTGCGAACTAACACGTACTTCACTCGACTCTCAACTCTGAACTTAGTCGTTTCGTTACTACTTAAACTTTACTCGGATCAGTCTGTCTCTCATAAAGGGGCATCGTAGCTCTCATCACAACATCTCCCCTTTTGAGATTTCGACTACTGTGAAAAAGTAGAATTTTTTTTATTTTTCCAGCACTTCTCCCTCTGTTTTTTTTATAGTTGTTGTATTTCAATTGTTACCCGACTTTTAAGGTAACATTGTTCATTACACTCAGCACTTTTTTCTTTTCGTTGTACTAAGCACTCTTGTTAGCACTCATTTTTTTCTTGTCACTTTTTCTTTTGAAAATTTAATATCTCTTTCACTTAGGTATCACTTCCAGATATTCAGTACTTTCGTTTTGTGAAGCTAGTTATATGGAGTTCAATATCTCTCGGTGCTGGCACTTCAAGCATATCAGACGATTTCCATTGGTATTTACCTTCGGTCTTCTGTATGTCTTATCTTTAACTGGTTAAAGTGTCTCTTATCTTCCGAACGTTGTCTTTTAATTAAATACATCATGTTACCTAATCTTTTATACACAGCCATCCTCACAACCGTACTTTACCCTTTTTGTAATTTTTTAAATGAACATTATCCCTACTTCGAAATGTTTTATTATATTCTTGTATTTCCTTTAAATGTATTTTGTCTTCCGTTATACGTATTATTTCTGACATAATTTATCAAAGATCGATTTTATTTTACTTCGCGAACATTAACTCTGCTGGTCACTTTCCTGAATTAGTATTTGGACTTGCCGATATTCTATATAATCTCAAAAATTTCGTTAGTGCTTTCGCGTTATCTAGTTCGTTCCTAGATTTTTTAGAGCTCTTTCTAACGTGTCGACAAATCTTTCCGCCAACGCCCCGGGTGGTAGAGAGGAGTAAAGATGTGCCCTGTGGCATGTATTTGTGCAGAAATTTCTTAATGATATCCCGTGAATCGTGTACCATTATATGAAACTAACGTGTCTGGAACACTGTATAGTGGAAATAACTCGAGTAGGAACTTTATTGTTGTCTTTGCTGTGGGTTTATTACGTCTGCATACCTCTGGTCACTTTGTATAGCTATCCACCACACGATTAGATAGTATGCGCCGTTCACTGGTCCAGCGTAGTCGATATGTATCCTGGACCATGGGCTCCGAGTCTTTGTGCATAAGCCTAGTTTGTCTGAGAGTATTTGCGGAAACCTTTTTTTTTACTTTACTTTTCTCTTTAACTCTTCATACGAATTATTTTTAGAGGGACAATCATTTACGTTTTTACAATAGAGATTTATGGAAAGGTCCCATAAATCTAATAATTCTAACCAATCGATACAAAACAAATCGGTTGCATTTTCAACGATGAAGATTTTCGCCTTGCATGTTTTCCCGCGAAATGTGACAGTCCACTGAAATGTAATTTGACGCCCGTCACACTAAGAGCAGATTTTGCTGTTTTTCTCAGCATAGGTTTCCTTATTTTCTTCAATGTGTCCATATTTATTATTGAAATATCACTTCCAGTATCCAATTGAAGTTCAATATACATTCCATTTATTTTTACGAATTTTCTAATTTGGGAGTCGATTTTTGTTTCTGCTGAGAGAACTTTAGGATTTTTAACGTTTGTCCTTCGTAATTTTGTTCTGCAGTGTGAACTCTTGTGACCAATTCTTTTTCAACAGTAACATTTTTGATTTTTAAATGGACAGTCTTTTCTGAAATGTATGTCTCTACAACCATAACATGAATTAACAAGTGATGCCCTTTTTGTTTGTACTTTTCCGGTCGGCATATCTGTATTTTTGAGGAATCCATTTTTTGAATTTTTTCTACATCTTGTTTAAGTTTTACCATCGTTTGGCATTCATCTGCCACGGACTGCAAAGTTAAATCTTGATTTGCGTGTTCCAATTTGGAAATAATTCTTGCTTGAATTTCTGTATCTTCGCTTACTGTAAGGCCTTGAATGAAAATAAGACACTTGAACATTTCAGGTGTAAGTTCTTTGAGATTAAAATTTTCTCATATATTGATTGTTCTTGCGTATGTGACAAAATCATCATTATCTTTTTTCGTTATATTTTTACACCCCATTCGAGTGTTAAATAAATATGTTTTATCACTGAATATGTTAGACAGTAATTCTAGTGTTTTTTTTTAAACACATTTCATCATTGATTTTTGGGGGCCAATATGAAATTACAATAACGTTCATGTTCTAACGGAGCTAATTTCCGCAATAACAATCTCACATTTTGTTTGTCCGACCATGATGTGCAATCTTGCTTAAAAATCTCCTCGCACCTTCTGTAGTATGATGCAAAAGTTATACCTTCCTCTGGGTTTTTATTCATCGAGTTCGAAACGCCGTCTGGCGAAAACTAACTTACCTAATTTTGGGGCTTCTTTAAATATAGCTCCAATCATTGTTGTTGTTGTTGTAAGTCCTGTTGCTGCTCTTGTTGTTGCTTTTGCAACTGTATTATGGAAGCTAATAGGTCTTCCCTTATTTAACAAGTTGTATCACGAACAAATTGTTAAATAACCTACGTGAACTTCTCACCTGCATCGCCAGATGATGTAAGGTGATTTGTTTCGTGCCATAAATAAGATAACCAGACAACAGTAAGAACAATGCAACGAAATAAGAAATCTCTTTACGAACCAACAATCAATATTCCTTGTGAACTAACCAACCGACACCTTCCGACTTCACTGCGAACTAACACGAACTTCACTCGATTTTGAAATCTGAACATCGAACTCACTCGGATTGTTACTATTTATGTTTTACTCGGACCGGTCTACCTATTGCAAGGGGACGCCATAACTCTCATCACAACAGTATGTATGTACAAAGTAAAAAATATTGCTGTTTTATTATAAAACTTTTAAAACTTTAGAACTTTGAACGATAGCGTACTGACAAAAAGGTTAGCACTTTGGACTAAGTGCTTAGTGGCATTTCTTCTGTCTTTACGTTCTGATCTCAAATTTCGCCGAGGTCAATTTTGCCTTTCATCCTTTCAGGATCGATAAAATAAGTACCAGTCGAACGCTTGGGACGATGTAATAGACTTCCACTCCCCTCAAAAACTGTTAGCGCTGAGCCAAAATTTGAAACCATTTTTTAAAGACTTTGTTTTTGGAATTAACATCTTTTGAACTCTGTTCATATAATTTGCTATTTTACGCGCACATTTTTCAGTCTGCGCTTATCGTTTTCCATTGTTGTTGATTATTGTTTATCTTAAGCTGCCGAACACTTACTTCAAAAATTTCAAGTGGAGATTAGAGCTTTGAAGATGAGGAGGGCGATTATTGATGCGGAACTACAAAAAAAAAAAAAAAAAAACTACTCGGAAAGTAGAAGGAGAATTACATGCTGCTCTTTTAACAGTTATTTGACATTTGTAATGATTCTAAAGTAAAGAAAAAGAAAGATGCCGCACGAACTGAAAGAAAAGAAAATCGCTGTTGCCGAACCTGTTTTCCTTATTTTTTTTTTACTACGTACAATAAAAGTGATCTATTTTTTGATCATGTGATGATAAATGATGAAATTGGGCCATATTTGCCAACCAACAGCGCAACACATACTCACTGGGGTGATGTAAAGCAACAAAACACTTTATCAAATCCACGCCACATCAAGAGAAGGTTACGGCCACTATTTGATGATCAAACATTACTATTCTTTTTTCCTGGCATAACCACCATATATTTTTACTTTTATATATATACTTAGAGCCCTAATCCTGAAAACGTGGCTAGCGGGGCTCTGATATTGCAAGTCTCCAACGGCTGATCTGTTCCTAGCGAAGGCGGATGAGGACGATTCACGCAAGCTGGCTATAAAGGCGGCGGACTACGACAAACAGGAGTTCCGGCAGCTGCCACAGGAAGCCTGCGAAGAGGACAAGACGGGCTGGTTCCAAGGTGGAGCATAGGATCCTATCCACCAACTCCGGCAGCTCGTTGCAGCAGAAGACAAGGGTCAATCGTCTCGAGACTCCTCTTGCCATTGAATTCCACTCGCCTTCTGTCAAGTGCGTACAGCTGAGAACTGTGCATCTCAAACTTTTCAAGGCACAAGCTTCGCCTTTATCCTTCATTCTCTTTCATCCTCTCTACAAGTCCTGTGTCGATGGGATCATTTGGCGATGGCGGCAGACTAGGATGTAGTTGGAAGCCTCTAGTTGGAGTCCTGCATGTAAGCGGCATAAGTAAGATGGTCGTTGTTGGATGGACCCGTGGACGAACGTCTACCTTGGTCCTGCTTGTGCGTTCAAGCAACCCGTTTCAGGGATAGCATTGCCTGCCCCACGTGGGGAAAAGCCTAGAAAATGTGTCTCAGAAAAAGCTCGTCCTCACTTGCTCGACTGGGCAACTGATCCCAGTGAGTCATCCCCAAACATACAGTCGAAACCAAGCATCGAAATTTAAATGACTAGCATGATCCTCGAACGTCAACTGCGCTGGGTGGGGCATGTTATCAGGATGCCGGAAAAAGGTATACCCAAGATTGTCCTTTTTGGTAACCGACCGCACGGAGGTCCAAAGAAGCGATATAAAGATAATCTCAAGAAATCCCTGAAGCTCTGCATCCCCCACCCACCGGCGGACTTGAAACACTGGCCACAGACCGTACTACCCGGAGGGGTATGGTCAAAACTGGTGCACAGCATTTTGAGGATGAGCGGACTAGACTTCGCGAAGAAAAGCGGAGAGAGCTCAGGGAACGTGAGCAAAATCCTAGACGAGCTCATCTTCGTCGAAGCCCTCTTTGCTGCTTTCAGTGTAATTGGACATGTGCTCCCAGAATCGGCCTTTTCAGCCACGAAAGGACCTGCCAATGCCATCAAGACAACCCCCGAAGGATTAAAGACGACGTCGTCATCTGTCAAGATGGACTGCCTTAAATATAAGGAACCAGCATAAGA
The DNA here is from genome assembly GCF_006345805.1 of Octopus sinensis. Taxonomy (NCBI): domain Eukaryota; kingdom Metazoa; phylum Mollusca; class Cephalopoda; order Octopoda; family Octopodidae; genus Octopus; species Octopus sinensis. The sequence continues at coordinate 3,368,174 of NC_043016.1, read as the reverse complement.
GATAAATATTGACAAAATACCTTGTGAACTGCAACATTTACGTCCAACACGGTTCAATCGGAAATGATTAATCCTTTCCGTTAAAATATTGATCCACACAATATCGTTACAGATCGTAGTATTGATATCATATTTATAAAAGTTATAGAAAGGAAAACCAGCTGATACTCCTGCAGTAAGTCTCCAATCTCAATGCCTTCGATGTTGCTCAAGGGCCGATACAACTGCTTACCAGACTCGTTGTTGGCGAACCCAGAATGTAGAAAGCTGCAACAATTACAACTAGGAATTTTCCTCAGAGTTCTTACAATTCTGCCAACCTAACATCCTAACATTCTTTTTTTTTTTTTTTTTTTTACCGATTCCGAAAGGATAAACGGCAAAATTTTCCTCAGCAGGATTTGAACTCAAATCGCAAAAAGTAAGAAAAAATACCGCAAGGTCACAATTCAGCCATTCTATCGTTCTGGGTGGTCTCTGATTGATGAAAGTGAATGGCTAACTTGACCTCGGTTGGATTTGAACTCAGAACAAACCAATCACATTTTTATTTTTGTAGATATTCAATATATAAGGTCAGATTCCATAACCACCCTTAGCTTTTACTATGCTCTGATTTATTGTAACAGCTTTCATGTGTACCTTCCAATAGTTGTTTCATTAATATTTTCATTCACATTAATTAATCCTAATCCAACAATCAATGGACTAATAGTAAATAAATAAATAAACACGCCAAAAAGATCCTCCGTCGATTTCGATGAAGAGTATTTCAGTTGTTTCCTCAACAGATTTACTTACTCATACAGTTATTGCGATAGTGGCTGAGTGTTCCAAAATCAGTTGTACCAATAAGGTTATCACCGGAAGAATTAGTGATGAAGCTCATTCCCGAGTCATCATATCGACTCATAGCGTCGGTTTTCCGGATTCTGGACTGGATACAGAACTGTTGTAGGAATACCCATTTTTGCTAGCTGGAGTAACGTAAAATAAAGTGTTTTGCTTAAGAACATAATACATCTTCCTGACCAGGGATCGAAACAGGTATATTAGGATTATGAACCCAACACATTAACCGCTAAGCCACGCACCTCCACTTAGGTTTAGTGAACCAGTGTGATACGTATATTTCTTGGAAGTTCCTCTACATTCAATCCGTATCAATAATCTCTCTCTTACTCTCTCATCTCTCTGTCTTTTTATGATGTGTGTTATGTGTGTGTGAGTGTGTGTGTGAGATATGTGTGTGTATACGTGACGTGTGTGTGTGTGTGTGTGTGAGACATGTGTGTATATGTGTGTATACGTGACGTGTGTGTGTGTGTGTGAGACATGTGTGTATATGTGTGTATACGTGACATGTGTGTGTGTGTGTGACATGTGTGTATATGTGTGTATACGTGACGTGTGTGTGTGTGTGAGACATGTGTGTATATGTGTGTATACGTGACGTGTGTGTGTGTGTGACATGTGTGTATATGTGTGTATACGTGACGTGTGTGTGTGTGTGTGTGGAAAACCGGACGTTAAATGATGATGATGATGATGATGATGACACCGACGATGATGATGAAGATGATGATAATACATGCATGTATGCATTCATCAGACATACATATATATACATATATATACATACGCACATACACATGCACAATCATATATATGAATACTAACAGACGTTGAGGCGCAAGCATGGCTGCGTGGTAAGAAGCTTGCTTCCTAGCCACATGGTTCCAGGTTCAGTTCCTAAGGCAAATGTCTTTTACTATAACCCCGGCCTGATCGAAGCTATGTGTGTGTGTCAGTGTTTGTCTCCTAGTGTTAATGTGTTTACGTCCCCGTAACTTAACAGTTCAACAAAAGAGATCGAAAGATTAAGTACCACACTTCAGTGGCGCAGTTAATTCGGGATCAAATGTAGTGACCCCTTCCTTCGAGCATATTTTTAAAAATTGGCGCCTTTTTAA
>NC_043016.1:3353701-3356201 GCF_006345805.1 Octopus sinensis | reverse complement strand
GCACCTTGGGTACATATTTTCTACTATAACCCCAGGCCAACCAAAGCTTTGTGAGTTAATTTGTTCGACTGAAACACTATACTCCAATCACAAATCAATCTACCCCCCCCCCCCGCTCCAACCACCTTTTTCATATAAACTTTGCTTAAGGATCCAGAAAAGCCTACGTACAGTAGGACTGACCGAAAATGAACCGGCTAAAATATTGCCAGTGGCAACACCCGCACTTGAGAGATATAGCTTTACTGGAATCAAATTAGCATAATCTTCAGAACTGCATGAAGATTGTCATCGATAGTCAAAGAACTGCAGAAGAGAAGTGGGCAAAGAAGAAAATAAAACTCAAATCCTAAAGTGTTCTTCGGATTGAGTTTTAAGGTCGCTGTCTCATCTGCTGGACCTCTGATTGTAGAAGAGAAAACCCTGCATAGTGGTACAGAAAATATAGTCGAGATTTTGCAGAAGCAATTCTCAATTCTGCTCCAATTTCAGCCACCCCAATATGGTTGATCGTGGCAGCATCGGTGAAACAAACTCCTAGCACACCCTATCTGATATGTCATTTGGTGCTCCGAGTATCGTAGCAGCTATAAACAAAATTACAAAATACTCAGTTGCGGGCCCTGACAGCTTTCTCATTAGGGTCCTGAAGAAATACCAACAACATCTCGCATTCCTTTTAGCTATTCTCTGGACGCTAGTAATTCTCCATCACAGTTTTCAAAAAGCGAAACTAATCGGTGGCAGTGAATTACTGATGTATCTCACCTCTCATATCATCAAATTATTTGAAAGAGTGCTGAGATCTCGAGGAATTCGCTTCCTGGAAAGTAACAGCCTACTTATTAACAACCAGCATAGTTTCCACAATGACATCATTGACGTCATCAAACAGCAACATTAGAATTGTCGTGAATAACTCTAAGCTTCTGAAGGTCGTTTAAAGGGTAGCAGATCGGACAAATCTCCAATTGTATCTGCTCGCTATTATCTAATGCAGTGGTTCCCAACCTGGAGTCCGCAAAGTTGGTACTAGGGGTCCGTGAACTAAATTCAAAATTTCATACACACACACACACACAAACACAATATATATATATATATATATATATATATATATATATTTTTTTTTTTTTTTTTTTTCTTTTCTAGTTTCAGCTCAGAGTTGCGGCCATGCTGATGCACCACCGTTATATATATATTATTTTTTTATAATTATGAGTATAATTATAATTAGGGTCAGCAAAAAATTTTGTTTCACCAACATACCGAACTTTAGAAATAGCAGCTAAAGAACTTAGCTATTTCTTCTACTATAAGAAGAAACTCCCAGAACAACATATACTCAAAACAACCCACGTAGGCATAGAGGAAAAAACAACGAAAATTCACTCGGCATTTGATCACCTGTGGACGCGTTTCTGAGTTAGATAGATATGAAGGTGCAAAAATCACACCTTCATTCTAACATTCTCTTCATGAGCACAAGATTTCAAAATTTTAAATTTGAGAGCGCTGAAAAAATTGAACATACCTATCTGATTCAATTATTATTATACTCATAATTATAAAAAGTAATGTTTAAGTTTACCGAAAATGGTCCTTTTAACATGCCGACTACTACTTGGTGGAATTCTTAATTACTAATTAATTAATTAATTAATTTTACCCATTATTATTATTGATAATATAATTATCTCCCTGATAATAAACTACAGTCTTTTCTGTAGAATTTTTCACTCGACAACACACGTGGGTGGGTGAGGGAGAATACGAGACCTCATTCGTATGTTTTGAATTCGTTGGTACTGGTCGTTGTATATAGTTTGTCTGATGTCACTTGAATTAGATAGGTATGTTCAATTTTTTCAGCGCTCTCAAATTTAAAATTTTGAAATCTTGTGCTCATGAAGAGAATGTTAGAATGAAGGTGTGATTTTTGCACCTTCATATCTATCTAACTCAGAAACGCGTCCACAGGTGATTAAATGCCGAGTGAATTTTCGTTGTTTTTTCCTCTATGCCTACGTGGGTTGTTTTGAGTATATGTTGTTCTGGGAGTTTCTTCTTATAGTAGAAGAAATAGCTAAGTTCTTTAGCTGCTATTTCTAAAGTTCTGTATGTTGGTGAAACAAAATTTTTTGCTGAACCCTAATTATAATTATACTCATAATTATAAAAAATAATGTTTAAGTTTACCGAAAATGGTCCTTTTAACATGCCGAATACTATTTGGTGGAATTATTAATTACTAGTTAATTAATTAATTTTACCCTTTATTAATATTGATAATACACACACACACACACACACACACACTCACATATATATCTTTTCATAAAGATAAGCATATTAACGTGAGAAAACTCATTTAAATAGAAGGGTTGGGAACCATTAATCTAATGGATGTGAAAGCACAAAATGCATCTAAGCGAGAAGAGATTGAATTGATCAACTTCGGTAAAGAGGCGGCACTTAAAGCTACCATACATTCTAACCT
>NC_043016.1:3318701-3351201 GCF_006345805.1 Octopus sinensis | reverse complement strand
CTTAACCATAGAGAAAAAGAGTGAAGCGATAGAGACAGAGAAAGGAAATTTACAATGAAAATTAGACTGAAATACGATCGATATTTTCCAGCTTCTTTACTTTTAGCAATGAAGAAGAGGGAAAGACATTTCGTAACGAAAAGAGGGAAAGTCTTTTAAGTGTTTACGTTTTTATTCTGGGAGTTCTAGAAAGATCGACTGTTAGTTCTCTCTTCTTTCCCCCACGCCCGGTACTTATTCGCCTTCTTCCATAGTTCTTCGTGTCTTTTGGTTGAGGGTGGCGAAAGACCATCTTTTTTTTTTCAGACACGTTTAACTTTTTCTTTATAATCTACAAACAAGCCGCCCCTCCCTTCCTTTTTCTTTTCATACAAAAACTAATGCAAATTTCGAACTAGGTACAGCTGTGAAAAGAGCCCAGAAAAATGGGTAATACCCCCTAGAAAATGGGGGGGGGGAGAAAAGTTGCGAAAAGGTGGCTGCACGAAATTTAACTCTATAGTTTAAAAGTGTCTTCTACCATAGTCTCGGTCGACCAAAGCCTCGTGAGGGAATTTGGTAGACGGAAACTGAAAGAAGCCCGTCATATATATATAAAGAATAAGAATGGTGATATAATAAAATACTATTTATTAATTATAAAATATGACAACATCTCTGACAGCTGTTTCGATTCAGTAATTTTTCGATAATTAATTAATAAAATTAAGATCATTATAAGATGAATCTCTTCAGAAGTAGTAAAGAAATAGCGGTTAGAAATACACATGTTGAGATAACAGATATGAAACCGTTAACTAATATAGCCTTTATACAAATAGAGCCGGTTATGGAAGGCCCCAATCCAACATAGAGGGAGAAGGTAGTGTATATTTCATGTCTTTAAGAAATAAAGAAAAGAAGAGATTAATACAATTTTATAGGGTAAAGGGTAAAGACCCCTTCGGTCATGAGTGACCATGGGTTTGCACCTAGAGAGTTACCCTCTGAGGCACAAGTCTGGGCAAGGTTGTTTTTATGGAAGACCAGTAGTCGCCCATGCATACCGGCCTCCCCTCTCCACGCCACCAGTGTTATCCAAGGGAAAGACAAAGGCCGATACAGCTTGGCACCTGTGACGTCGCAACTCATTTCTACAGCTGAGTGAACTGGAGCAACGTGAAATAAAGCGTCTTGCTCAAGAACACAACACGCAGCCCGGTCCGGGATTCGAGCTCACAACCTCACGATCGTAAGCTCGACGCTCTAACCACTGAGCCATGCGCCTCCATAGGGTATTAGTATGATTTTATATGGCATTATTATATATTTATATATATACATGCGTTTTTCTTTTTCTCCTTCTCAATACCCTATAAAATTGTATTAATCTCTTCTTTTCTTTATTTCTTAAAGACATGAAATATACACTACCTTCTCCCTCTATGTTGGATTGGGGCCTTCCATAACCGGCTCTATTTGTATAAAGGCTATATTAGTTAACGGTTTCATATCTGTTATCTCAACATGTGTATTTCTAACCGCTATTTCTTTACTACTTCTGAAGAGATTCATCTTATAATGATCTTAATTTTATTAATTAATTATCGAAAAATTACTGAATCGAAACAGCTGTCAGAGATCTTTATTCTTTATATATATATATATATATATATATATATATATATAAGAAGTTTGAAAACGCCATTATATAAGATAAATTTTAATTTTCTTAGAGATTTTACATGTTTCGGTTCTTCTTGAAAAAACGAACCTTATCAAAAATATTCTAAAAGTTAAGTGTAATAAAAAATTTCATAATTGTTTCTTACTAGTCTCAACAGAGTCCAAGTGGTGGTGTTTTATGGGGGGGGGAGCATAAAGGCTGTCTTGTGCGTTGACTGTAATTGTGAAAATGACTAGCGGCCGAAGTAGCAGTAATAGCAGTGACTGTTGGTCGTAGTAGTAGTGTCATGATGGTGGTTGTTGGAGTTGTAGTAACAATTCATTGGCTGAAGTAGTAGCAGCATCAGCAACAGCAGTAGAAGTGACCGTTATCAGCAGCAGTGGAAGACTGTTGATAGTAGTAGTAATAGTAGTGACCATGGTGGTTGTAGTAGTAGTAGTAGTAGTAGTAGTAGTGATCGTGGTGGTAGTGGTAGTTAGATAATTCCATGTTTCTTTTCAGAAGACCACTATATGGTTTTAATGTTCCTGGCCCAGGGTGTTTAAACTTGGTCCGAATTTTCTAATAAAATAGAGTTCTTTATTATGACGTTGAGTGAAAGTTTCGTTGTTACTGAATTGGTAAAGTGGGAAAATTGTGAATTTGGGATTTTTATTTGAAGCACATCTGTCTATGTGGCCGCTGACAGGTATTTTCTTGTATTCAGGATTTGGGATTTATGTACTGCCATCCTTAGGCTGTTTTTTGTATGGCCAATATATTGCTTATTGCACCCTGCACATGTTAACACGTAAATTAAGTTTTCCGATGCACAAATTAAGTTTGTTCTGATGGTAAAATGATGGCTTTGTTCTAATGTGTATTCCGAACCTTCTACTAAGATTCCGCAGTTGGGCTTTCTACATTTTTAACTGTTGATTTTGTGGTTGTTATTGGATGCAGTTTAGCTTGTGTTAAAATCTTTTATAAGGATTTTGGTTGCTGTTTACTTTTTATGATGGTGTACGTTTGAAGGATTCGGTTCATCTTTGGGTCTGTGCTTTGGCGTAAGGTGTTGAAGGCCTCATTGTTAAGTGGGTTGTGTGTAGAGATGTAGGGTTAGGGTTTTTAATTTTTCTTTTTTGGTTTTAGTTGTCTCAGGTCTTCTATATTTAATTTAAGTGCTCGTTGAATTGCATTGTCTATTAGGGGTTGTGAATAATTTCTATTTATGAGTGTAGTTTTGAGTTCCTGGAGACGTGTGTGTCGGGTGTTTGTGTCTGATATTATGGTACAAATCCTTCTGGCTAAACAGAAAGGGACATTTATTCTAGTGTGTCTTGGGTGGCATGAGTCAAATGGTAGATACTGCTTTGAGTCTGTCGGTTTATAATAGATATCTGTCTCTATTTTGTTGCTGACTTTCTTAATGAGGATGTCTAGAAATGGTAGTTTTTCTTGGTTATGTTCTATCGTGAATTGAATGTTTTCATTAATTCCATTTAGTAGTATTTTAAATTCCTCAAGTTTTTCTATACTTTCATCTCAGAGGATGAAGCAGTCGTCGAGATATCTTTTCCAGTTGTTCTGGATATAGGTGGAGAAAGTGTTTCCATGTCTCAAGTGTTTTCTGGTAAAGTATTATTTCGAGCTATCTCATTACTAGGTTGGCAAAAGAAGGCGCAGTACGTGTACCATTCGTTGATCCCGATCTTTGTCTGTAGTAGTCATTATTTTAAAATAAAGTAATTGTTTTCTGAAATAAATCTTTATTTATGCGAGTTGGAAGTTCAAAGGAGTAATTGTTTAGCCAGAAAGTAATCGCTTCTATTCCTAGGGTGTGGGGGGATGTTTGAATAAAGCTTAATTACGTCGAAGGATACTAGTAGGGTTTTCTCGTTGACTGTTTTGGGGAGGCATGTCTATATCGTCTCTTACATAGCTTTTGATGTGCTTAAGGAAAGGTTTCAGAAGTTGCTGAGGTGGTGAGTTTCACATGCTGGGCCTGCTATTATCGGTCTAAGTTTAAGATCATTTGGTGAAGGGATTTTGATGAGTATGTCAATAGATTTTTTGCATGTTTCACTAATTATTTGGCTTTTGTGGACTTTAGGGATACTGTAGAACAAATTTGATTTGCACTTAAAGTTAGTAATGTAATCGTACTCCTTGTCCGTGAGTCCTTCTCGGTATGTGTTGATTAATGTCCTGAGGATATTCATTATTTTTGGTTGATTATAATGTTAGACCCCTAGCTAGTATGTCTCATCTCCTAATAGGGATAGTACTAAATTTTATAATCATTTGTGTTCATTAATATTACCGCGTTGCCCCCATCTACCAACTTGATTGTTATGGTTTTACCTTCTCTTAGTTTGATGAGGTCGTTCCATTCTCTTTTGTTGAAGTTTGGTCTGTATTTTGCTCATTGGTGAATTGAAAAGGGAAATTAGTTATGTAGTCACAATAGCGATCTAAGGCTTTATTCTTTCCCTTGGTGGGGATGTAGTCATGTTGTTTCTAGCTATTGATTCGTCATCCATTTGCTTGATGTGATATTCCTCGGCAAGTCTTAATTTCCTACAAAATTCCGAAATATCGTCTTTCGTTTCATAGTAATTTAAGCGTTGTGGGGTTGGGGTAAATTTAAGTCCTTTGGAAAGAATGCTTATTTCGTTAGGTGTAAGTTCTTTATTTGAGAGATTGATTATCTTAATTACCTGGGTTTTATTCGTAATTTGCGGGGTATGATTAGGGGTGTTGAGTTGAACCACGGTTTATATGGTTACCTTATAGTTGATCACCTCTATAAATTGGTAACTAACCAGTATTTTCATTGGATTTATTATCTCTTAATGAGGTTTATTACCTTTACTTGAATATATATATATATAATATTTTTACGTGTGTATGTGTTTGCCACCCCACCCACCATTGTTTTACAACCGATGTTGGTGTGTTTGCGTCCTCGTAACTTAGCTGTTCGGCAGAAGAGACTGATAGAATAAGCAACCAGGCTTACAGGGATTAAGACCAGGGGTCGATTTCTTCGACTAAAATGCGGTGCTCCAGCATGGCCACCGTCAAATGACTGAAACAAGTAAAAGAATAAAAGAATACCAGAAGAACATTCCGTGCCCCTAAACCAAGAAGTTTCTTTGAATATGTACGATGCATTCTAAGGTTAAATAGTAATTCTGTTTACGTTTGTGTAACTGAGATATTTTGGTTGGATTATATAGTTATCGGTTTTACCCTTCTTTCTATATTCTGTAACTGTCACACAACATAGAAACATTTCTTATGGCACCGGCACACGATTTACACGCGTTTACATTTTTCATATTTTCCGTGAACTTTTCACGGGTCCAGCTAGTTGTTATTAATGTGTGTGTGTATGTATTTGGAGAGAAGTGGGGTTTGCTCTCCTCCTACTGTGATGCTTTTGATAAGAGTACATCATTTAGGATTGGCGTTTAGTAAGTCGGAAGAGGATCTGAGTAATTCAGTATTTGTCATTGTAACTTGAGAATGGGTGGTAACAATGGACATTAAGGACAAATAGAGAACTTCCCATTATCCTTATAGCAAAAACTCTTTGAACATCTTTCATATTTCCTGCAAAGTGGAAACCGCTCTCCAACAATGTTATCAAGGTTTAGCTCCTGAAAAAAATTCAATGAAAAACTTCTAAATTTCTTCTTCAGTGATGAATATGCGACCTGCACACTCGCTTCAGACTCCTGACGTTTCAAAAATAAAAATGGATTATCCTGCATTAGCGTTCACGCTATTTGTTAGTTTGCCTAAAACAATATCATCTTTGATGATTCAGAAATTTCGTTTTAGTCAACAAGTAAATTTCACTGCGTATGTGTATCTAATTAACTTTTTAAAGTTTTGTCGCCTAGCCAAGTTCCGAAACAACTTATGGCTAATATCCAGAATTACGTCCACCTCATTGAACTATGTTTTGTTGGGTGGTGAATGATACAATTCGATAATTATTTTCAAGTGGTTGGTTTTTCATAACTTGTTACTTCTGTATGGCAGTTAGTTGAGCAAAGAACGGCGCTTTGTGCTTTGCTAGTCTTATCATTTTGGTATGACCTTTAGCCGAGAAATACTCTGGGATAATTTGTGAACCTTTTCGGTTTCTAGTAGCAAAATTACCAGGGAAATAGAGAAAGAGTGACGCTGGTCAATATCATAGGAAAGCCAAAGACAGAATTTAAGCATTTCACTCATGAAATCTGTAATGCAAGACTCCTTTCTAAATTACTTTGGTTTATATTATGTCAAAATTAGTTGACTTAGCATAGTTTCATTGATATTGTCATGCGGATAAGGATCGGTTGGAGGCTTCTTGCAACATCATTGAAGCAACTTGGGAAGTTTAAATATCTTGGTGCTGTATTTACGAATGATGGCAAACAAGAAGCTGAACAGGATAATAGTATTTTTCAGATTCCGACACAGTAATGCTCCAGCGCCAACATTGGACAATCAGAGAAGGAGGGAGGACTGGTAAAAGAACCAAACTTGTTATCTTCAGTTTGTTTCCGTGCCTATCATCGGCCATGGATGTTGGGCAACGACCTGCTGGATTACGTCCAGAATTATTCAGTCATGCGTGTCTTGAATGTTTATGACTGCAACGCCTTTTATACGAAGAGAAACATTTATGGCAACAACAAGAACATATGTCACGGTTTTATATTATTTATTGATTATAAGTGAATACCTGTTAATGTAGTAAAAAAAGAAGGAAAAAACGTGTACAAACAAAGCCAGTAAGTTTCTTGCAGAAAATTTCAGAACGGAAACTTGGCTTTTCAATGGTGGTAAGACGTTAATCACTATTAATCCACCTGTGGATTATTTTTGAATATGTATTCAGCCTGAAGGAGAAAAAGAAGATAAATTAATAAATAATACATCATTAACACACACACACACACACACACACATATATATATATACAGGGTGAGTGGAAAGTAACTAGGCATTAGAAATTGCTTATAGAATTTTTAGTATCACTGAAATCATGACGAAAGCATTTTTAAACAGACAACACTAATGGAGATTTCTTATTTTCTTTTTGTCTTATATCTTATTTCTTATTTTCCAGATGACCGGTCGCTTGACTGTTCAGGGGCGAGCTAAGATAGCAGCATGCTATGAAGTATGTTTTGGTTCAGAGATGGTGGCATGCAACACTTCGTCTGGAAAGAATAAAAAGTTCTCATGCAAAGCTGATGACCACGAGGCCTCTGTGAGCGATGCAAGAGAAAGTGGCAGTCCAACCACATCCCAATCAGTGGAGAACATGACAACAGTGCGAGATATGTTTAAATGCAGCCCGCAAAAATCAACACATCAAGCAGCTCTTGAAATTGAACTAACAAGACACACAATACGTACGGTGTTGCATAAAGAATCGAATTTTCGTCCGTGGAAGCCCCATTATGCGCAAGATAAAAAGTCTGAAGACTGTAACCGCAGAAGTTCAGAAGTCTACAACTCCAATAAGTCCAGATTTCACTCCATGTGATTTTTATCTGTGGGATTACATAAAAATAGGTGTACAAGACAAAACCTCGCACACTGGAGGACTTGGAGACACGGATTCAGGAGACTCTCAGTGATATCCCAGACGACGTCCTTGAGAAGGTTGTTCGTTCTATTTCGGACCGTTTGGGGAAACTGGTTGACGCCACGGCTGCTTACATTGACATATGAAGATTCACTTTCATTTTCCCATGTAATAAAGAACATGTATCATTTGTTTCAATAAATTTGTAAAAGGAATATGGATTTTAGCACCAATTTTTAATGCCTACTTACTTTTGGAATTTTGTCAGTGAAGAGGTCGCGGTCTCAAAGCGACGAAAATATTTTGACAAATTAAATTTAAATGTTGAAGTGAATCTAACGTTTTTGTGTGTTTCTTAAATGGCTTATAAACACCTTCCATGCTGCAATTGTTTTCGTTCCAGCACACGATCTCAGATCAGGTCACTTGCTATGCAGGTACATCTCCGTAATATATATATATATATATATATATATATATATATAAATGGAAGAATGGAGTCGAACGAAGATTTTAACAAAATTCCTTTACTCTCGACACATGTTTCGAAGACGGCATACTTTTAATTCCGAAGGAATAAATGGTGCATTATGCCATCTTCTCATCAGGAAAGATAAGGAGCCGCTTTCAGTCAGAAGACGAACAGAATTTTTGATGATTGCCTACATGATGACCACAGTGACAATGAGTGTTTTTTTAAAATAATCCGTCATAAGCAATGACGTCAAAAATGGGTAGAAGGAGGAAGTAGTAAAAATAGGTAGGGGACAATATGTATGCCGTATGTATGGGGATGTGCGGGTGTGTGCTTGTGTTAATGAGTGCGAGTGTTTGTGTATGTGTATGAGTGTGTGTATATAACTGCATTTGTGTCTCTGTGTGTGTATGTGTTATTGTGTGTGTGAGGGAGACAAACGTCAAGTATACTTAGTAGTAAGGTGTAAAATTTGTGTCTGTGTGTTTGATTGTGTGTGTTATATATATATATATATAAATATAAACATACGTCAAAGATATTTAGTAGCAATGGAACATATAACAGAGCAGAAAGAAAGTTCGAAAGCATAGGAAAGAATTTGTCTATGGCAGTGGTGTGGACGTGAAGCTAATTGTTAAAACTACAGTGGTTATCTATATCATTTATATGAGTGGTAAGTGTGTTTTTGCCAATGCTTACATTTATACGATTTTTCTATGAGTGTGTTTACTAGGGGAACCTTGGCGAAAAGGATATAGAAGAGTTCAGAATTACAAATGTTACAAAATTTTCTGCCCTTATCAAAAGGAAAGGATACAGACAATATAAACCAATCCAACTTGAAAGTCATGTTATTGTCTTTAAGACGCCAAACTAATTTACTCAGTCCTGTACCATGTCGTTTTTTCTTATCTCGGAAAGTCGAATAATGATTGGAAATTCTCTTGGATAACTGAAAAGTTGTCACACCTATATAGAAGAAGACATCGGTACCGGAAGAAATTCTACACTGGTAAATGGAATTCTTAATTTTGGAATTACTGGACAAAAATTTCATTCTTAGCTTTTGGTTTCCCACATTGCTATTTGCTAACTTCTCGAGTACCATGTCTTTCTTCAACCTGTTCATGCCTCCTAACTTAGCTTTACTTCTCTTAGTATAGCACCCCTCCCCCTCACCATCCTACTATGGTGTTACCCTGTCGTCTCTGTACTAGAACAATGAAAAGAATTATATCCTGCAATCAACAGACACAATCCCAGACAAAACCAAAAACATCCATTGTGACTTCATAGCAAAATCCATACCTGGACTCAAATTCCATTCATGTATCCACAGCTTCTTTTATTTTTAAAGCTGCTTTTTCCTTTCTTTCTTTTCTTTTCTTTTTTTTTTTTGTAAATCCTCTCCGTCAAACACTCATACATTGAAACTGACAGGAAAGACTATCCCAATATGTAACTATTTGTAGCGCTTGTCTTTACTTGTGTATACTAAAATGTGTGTGTGTGTGTCCTTATGTCTGTATTCGTCCCCACCACTGCTTTACAACTTGCATCGGTATGTTTTTGATCCCTGTAACTAAGCAACCTGACAAAACAGAATGATAGAATAGATATCAGGCTTTAAAAATGGTGCTGCTGTCAGTTCAGTAGACTAAAATTCTTCAAGGGCTTCTTTCAGTTTTAGAATTTATCCAAAGGTGCCATGCAGTGGCACTGAACCCAGAACCAAGTGGTTGGGAACCAAACTTCTTACCACACAGCTATGCCTGCACCTATTTGTCTGTCTGTCTATTCACGCATATATACATGAACATATTAGGATTTAACTTTTATTTATTTCAGTGTTTGGACTACTATGGTCATACTGGAGCACCATCTTGAAGGGCATTCGTTGAACAAATCCACACTATGTACTAAAGCTAAATTTCTGTGAGATAAACAAACCAACACTTGTTGTGAAGTGGTGCAGTTGGTTACACACACACACACACACACACACACACACACACACACACACACACCACACACACATACAATGGGCTTCTTTCAGTTTTCATCTGCCAAATCCACTCACAAGGCTTTTTGAATGGCCTGAGGCTATAGCAGAAGACATTTTCCCAAGATGCCACAATGGGGATGAACCCAGAACCATGTGGCTGGGAAGCAAGTTTCTTACCACACAGCCACGCCTGCACCTATGTAATGTTTTTTCATGCACAGCATCAATGAGATGAAACAAACTGGTGCTCTGCATGTGCTGGTGTATGTTTGTGGTTGAGAGAGAGGGAGAGAGAGAAAGAGAGAGAAAGAGGGGGGAGAAAGAGAGAGAGTGTGTGTGTGTTTTTGAGTGCGTTGTTTTTTCACAAACAGATTGAGCGTATGAGAAAACTGGTATGAAACAAGTGGTATGATTTTAGTTAGCAGCCATTTTGATATTACACATACAGCCACACAACCGTTGCCCGTCCAGTGTTGATATTCAGAAATGGCACAACGTCACATTACGTTGTCGTCTATCCTTACACAAATGCAATCCTTTGAGCTGTTTGCAACAGCATTCAAATAAATATGTCTAGATTGCTCAGGTGTTCCAAAGACTATCAGGTGTGTAAGAAATCAAGAGGAACATAAAAAAAGGTAGTGCGTGTGTGGGGTGGGGGAGCTCATTTATTATTTTAATACTAGCTGGCACCGTGCCATCAAAAATGACGGCTAATTGTAGCATTTTATATATAAACATGGATGGTAATTCAAATTAATACACCTGTCAATGTTATCTAGTGGTTGTCATTTGAGATGTGACATCAATCATCATTTGTTACTGAAAGAACACTGGTTCACATACAAACATTCACATACTTCCCTTGTACACGCTCATACATACACACATACACTCACACAGAGTTGAAACGCTGTTTGATTTTTTCTTTTCAGTGTTGAATGTTCACCATCCCACTTCTATTGCACACACACACACACATTCATATACCTTCCTTTTACATGCACACATATATACTCACACAGTGTAGAAATGCTCACACTTCCAGTTTGCCATCACCCCTTCCTTCCTTATTCATCTATCACCCCTTCCTTTCTCTTTCATATGTTGTGACGGAGAAAAACACAAGAGTTTTATTATAGCAGATTGTTCAACAAATAAACATTCCACATGGAATACTTATGTAAGACATAGAAAGGAGATACCTGTCATCGGATACATATGAGAAAAGATGGCAGCAAGTGGTATGCTTGTTGGGGATGCAAGGTCCTACATGAGTGTGTCCATAAAAGGTTAACAAAAATGGTTTCAGTGGAGATACACGTTTTGCAGGGTCATAACCATCCCCCTACTCTATTTGTACTGTGTCTTGTTCACCCTCTCATTTGATATATTTCCATAAAATGTAAATACCATTCACTCACCCAGTCCCCGCATTTCATTTTGTATTATCACCTCTGTGTTTGGCCCTTGAGGTCAAAATAAAAATCATTCGTAATTTGGATGCTCTGTCTCTTGAAACAAAACAAAAATTTATTCTTGTTTCATTTCAGACAAACACTTTGTCCACCAATACACTGAATTGGCCAATAATAATGGTTTCAAATTTTGGTACAAGGCCTTAAATTTTGAGAAAAGTGGAAAAGTTGAATATATCAACCCCCAGTTTTTGACTGGAACTTATTTTATCCATCCTGGAAAGATTGAACATATAAATGGATAAAATTCCTCCAAGCATTTCGCCTGGAATACTAACTGCAAATGATTCTGCCATCTTGCCACCCTACCACAGCTGCTGTTGCTACCACTGCTACTGCTGCTGCTGCCAAGGCAACACCAATGTCCTCTCAATGATTAGCCAGAGATGATTTTTAAAATGAGAATATTTGAAATAAACTCAACTGCTCTCACAAGAGAGAATATTAGTAAAAAAACGGGAAAAATAATCCAGAGTCCTTGTCCAGTAATGGATCGATCCAAAATCTAATTAGTTCATGCCAGTCTTAAGGCCAAACATCTCTGAGAGTTTCATCTGAATCCATCCAGTGGTTCTTGAGATATCTTGTCCATGGACAAACAAACAAACACGACTGAAAACAATACTTCTGCCTTCACGAAGGCAGAGGTAATAATAATAATAATAATAATAATAATAATAATAATAATAATAATAATGATGATGATAATGATAATGATAATAATAATGGTTTCAAATTTTGACACAAGGGCAGTTATTTTGGGTGAGGGATGGGTCAATTACATCAACTCCAGTGTTTCATTGGTACTTAATTTATCAACCACAAAAAGGATGAAGGACAAAGTCAATCTTGGCAAAATTTTAACTCAGAATGTAGCAATGGGTGAAATACCACTAAGCATTTTGTCCAGTGTATTAACAATTCTTATTTCTTTACTGCCTATAAGGGGTTACACACAGAGGGGACAAACAAAGACAGACAAATGGATTAAGTCGATTATATCGACCCCTGTGCGTAACTGGTACTTATTTGATCAACCCCGAAAGGATGAAAGGCAAAGTTGACCTCAGCGGAATTTGAACTCAGAGCGTAGTAGCAGATGAAATATCACTAAGCATTTTGCCCAGCATGCTAACGTTTCTGCCAGCTCGCCACCTTGTTAACAATTCTGCTGCGTTAGCAATTTTGCCAGCTCATTGCTTTAATAATAATAATAATAATAATCTACTTTGGTTACAACAGGAGCAATGAGTAGAAGACATTAGCAGGATAAATTACAAACATTTTAGGCATAGGTATGGCTGTGTGGTCAAGAAGCTTGCTTAGCAACCATACGGTTTCATGTTCAGTTCCTCTGCATGGTACCCAGGACATGTGCCTTTTAGTATACATGTGAGAATAACAATGCCTTGTAAGTGAATTTAGTTGACAGAAACTGTGTGGAAGCCTGACGTGTGTGTGTCTTTGTGTCTGTATTTTCTCCTACTGTCACTTGACAACTAGAGTTGGTTTGTTTATGTTCCTGTAACATCGCAGTTTGGCAAAAGAGACTGATAGAATAAGTACCAGGCTTTAAAAATCTCTCCTGGGATCAATTTGTTCAACTAAAAACTTCAAGGTTTTGCCCCAGCATGGCTGCAGTCCAATGACTAAAACAACTAAAAGGTACAGCAGTGCCTTATACATGACATTGATGATGAGATGATGACAATGATTATGATGGCAATGACGACGATGATGGTCATGGTGGTGATGATGATGAAAATAATGGTAACCACATTAGCAACAACAATTTCTAACTGAAACTAAAAATTTAGTCAACTCAACTAAAAGCGGTGAAACGACGTTCTTTTTTAAGAATTTTGTTATGATGAAAGGCAGAGTCACATCAGAGTGCAAATTCAGGGTTCAAACTAAAATTAACAAGAGAAAAGCATACCCACCAAATAATCGACGGGGTCCTCAGGTCTAACTTTGCAGCAGTCAATTAACCCATTAGACAGGGTTGGCATGATATGTGTCATCAGGTAATTCCGCAAAGGTAATGATCTGGCTTGCAACAGTTCATACTCTTGTTGTTTCACTTCACTCAATTTTTTGGCCTATAATAATAATAATAATAATAATAATAATAATAATAATAATAATAATGATGATGATGATGATGATGATAATAATAATAATAATATTAATGATAATGATAATAATAATTATAATGATGATAATAATAATAATAATAATAATAATAATAATAATAATAATAATAATAATAATAATAATAAGGACCTGGAAATCGAAATACAGAGGATGTGGAATCTTAAAACAAAAACTGTTCCTGTTATTGTAAGTGCCCTAGGTATGATAAAAAAGGGATGTCAGAAACACCTAGACAATATCCCTGGAAAACCATATCTCAAGGAAATCCAAAAGATTGTGCTAACAAGTACTGCCCACATCCTTAGAAAAACCCTATCAATGTAAATGTTAGTGTTTGTATTACATGGAGATATTTCTCTACTTCCCCTCCCCAAGCTTTCAGCTATATTTCAACAACTCTTAACCTTCACTTGCCCTAGGGCGCTGGGTGTGCCCCGGCAAGTGATTGCATCAAACATGCAGATTAAAGGTAAATGACAATAATAATAATAATAATAATAATAATAATAATAATAACGATGGCAAGAAAAGCCCTTTCATGGTAAATACTGGACTAAACTAAACACAAAAGAAATAGACAAAGAAAAATCCCAGCAATGGTTGAGAAGCTCAGGACTCAAAGCAGAAACAGAGGGATTTTTAATTGCAGCACAAGACCAAAGCCTCCCCACCAGAAATTACCAAAAACATGTAATGAAAAGAAATATTACAAGTAACTGCAGAATATGTGGAGATGGACAAGAAACAATAAATCATATTATCTCTAGCTGCCCAGTCCTGGCTAAGAAGGAATATATTCACAGACATGACAGAGTTGGAACCTACATACATTGGAAGCTATGCCAACATTATGGAATAACAACAGAAAAAAGATGGTATAGGCACACACCAGAAAAGGTCACAGAAAACGAGAAAGCAACCATACTCTGGGATATGCTGATACACACAAATAGAGAAATTAAGGCCAACAGACCAGATATAGTTGTCAGAGATCATGAAGAAAAAAATGCTTTCTAATTGATGTATCAATACCGGCAGATGACAACGTGTCTCTAAAAGAAATGGAGAAACTCTCAAAATACAAAGACCTGGAAATAGAGGTAACCAGAATGTGGAATCTAAAAACAGAAACATTTCCTATTATAGTAGGTGCATTAGGCATGATAAAAAAATATTCAGACAAATACATAACAAAAACACCAGGACTTACAAACACATATAACATACAGAAAATTGCACTACTAGGCACCGCACACATCCTACGCAGAACACTTTCCATACAATAACCATCAGAGCATCACAACAAATCACAGCACATACCAAAGGCACACAGAGCTGCGCTCGGTAGTGAAGTGAAAGCACGCCATAAAAATAAAACTACTGAATAATAATAATAATAATAACAATAATAATGATAATAATAATAATAATAATAATATAATAATAATAATAATAATAATAATAATAACGATAATGATAATAATTAATAATAATAACAACAATAATAATAATAATAATAATAATCATTATTATTATTATTATTATTATTATTATTATTATTATTATATTATTATTATTATTATTATTATTATTATTCAGTAGTTTTATTTTTATAGCGTGCTTTCATTTCACTTCCGAGCGCAGCTCTCTGTGCCTTGGGTATGTGCTGTGATTTGTTGTGATGCTCTGATGGTTATTGGATGGAAAGTGTTCTGTGTAGGATGTGTGCAGTGTCTAGTAGTGCAGTGTCTAGTAGTGCAATTTTCTGTATGTTATATGTGTTTGTAAGTCCTGGTGTATTTGAAACCAATAATAAGTAGATATATTTATCATGATATGATTAATGATACTAGATTAAAGGGAACTATCTATATCTCCATTAGAAGAGGGACTCCTTCAGTGTCCTCCTTCCAACAGAGATACGGTTAGTTATTTTCTTATTTCTTTATTGCCCACAAGGGGCTAAACATAAAGGGGACAAATAAAGACAGACAAAGGGATTAAGTCGATTACATCAACCCCAGTGCATAACTGGTACTTAATTTATCTACCCCGAAAGGATGAACGGCAAAGTCCACCTTGACAGAATTTGAACTCAGAATATAATGGCAGACGAAATACTGCTAAGCATTTCGCCCGGCGTGCTAACGTTTCTGCCATAACGGTTAGTTATTTTCTGCCTGGTACTAACACCTTTAACCAACATATTAAACTAGAATGGGCTGAAATACAAATGCTATGAGAAAACAACTGTTTGTATGTCATTTTGCAGATGATAAACAACTGCACTAAACTACCGCAGACAGTATACAGATTAAATTTTTTTTAAATGGATTGAGATTAGGGTTATAAGAATGTATCAAGGCAACCATGAAGAGAGAAAAAATTAAGAATGCTAATATTGTTCTAGATACAGAAATTTTCTTATCATTATAAGAGAATTACAACTGTCAGTTATGAATAATTTATAGTTATTTCACTCTCAAATAGACCTTAAATGATTTAGCAAGCTAATACAGAATACTAGAAATATGATGAGTGGTTTTACAATACACTGTTTTATGTTATATAGAAAGATTTGAGAGATTCTTAATAAGAGTTCTCAACCTTATAAAAACTACAGCCAAATATTCCTTAAATCAAACTGTGGCATCTGATAAAAAGAAAACATTTGATAATGAGATTTTTAACTATATATTTATTACAGAAAATAAACTCGCTGAACCAAGATGGCCAATGTAGCTGGTTCAATCAATGTTTGCCTGGAGCTAAACATTCTTATTACTAATATAACCATTTGAGGCAAGAGTCTAGTCAATCACATCAACCACAGGGCTCAGCTGTACTTATTTTATTGACCCTGAAAGGATGAAAGTCAAAGTCTATCTTGGTGGCATTTGAACTCAGAATGTAAAAGCCAGAAGAAACGTCACTAAGCACCTTTTCCATTTTGGTAACCATTCTGAATAACAGCAACTGATAATGTTCTTCTTGGTGGAACACGTCACTTCCACAAAAAACAAAATATCTGATGCTATTTTTGGCTAGTGGAATAAATCGACTACATTGACGCCAATGCGCAAATGGTACTATTTTACTGACTTAAAAAGGATGGAAGGTAAAGCTAACCTCGGCAGAATTTGAACACAGAACGTAAAGATAGATGAAATGCTGCTAAGTATTTGGCATGGCATGCTATTAATAATAATAATAATAATAATAAAAATTCTCTCTTTATTGGTCACATGGGTAAAAAATATACTTAGAGTTACAGAGGGACAGAAAACAGTGAGGATTTACATATACAAGTGTAAACAAGGAAACAATAACAATAAACAACAAAATAACCTAATAGAGGGGAGGCAGTAGCAGACAGAAGTAACAAAACAGCATCAGTAATCCTAGTTCACACTATCCATCCAAGGTGACACTTGGAGGCATCCCCTTCTAACTGTTCTCTCATGCAAACTCAGAACAGGTGCTCTTACTCAGGCCACCCTCACCATATTCACTCCCCTATCAATAAATTTGCAAAGGGTACCTCACTCTCCACTCTCATCTACTTAAAAGCGAATGAGGTCTTGGCTGAGGAGCAGAGAGTTTGTCTTCAGCCCATTCAGCCTCGACTACCACATAACATCTTTTATTATAGCTACCAGGCAGAGGAAAACTGTCGGCTCATTATGGCTAAAGTGGGGCACGACAATCTTGATGATGGAGCCAACTGACAGCTGGGTCCATGCTACATGGATAGCAGATGTTTGACACAATTCTACAACTAAGAAATACTTGGACATTTTACAAGTACATGCAGAACAGTTTCATTGCTCTGCATACATCTCAGACAACTCCGTCTGATGGTACTTCCAAACCTGCAAGGTTTATCCCAAACCAGTAGCAGACCTTATAAGCACAACTGGACCAAAATAAATATGGTCATCACCTCACTGCTATTCTTTTCCACATGAGGTCTGGACCAGATCAGAATCCTAGCAATGCCCCTGACGTTGTTAGGTAGCATAAATCTGCCTCTCCAAGTGCTGAGTTGCAGGCCCACTAACATTATGTGGTTACTTTTAGTTCTTATCACAGCTTTATATTCCTTCAGGGTGGTGCCGATCACCCCAATGTGTTTGTAGCCACTGCACATATACTGAGATGATGGTTTTGTTTGATATCTGAATAGCACTTCTCCAGGTGTTTGTAGTGGTGACTGGGTTAATAATGACCATATCACTCCCTACCATTATCTTCTATCACTAAGAGTGTGGTCTGGTCCTTTATGCTGGGTTCTTTTTTTTTTCTTAAACTAATCTTACACCAAAGATTTCTTCTCCGAACTCTTCCTCATCAATCTCATATGTTTTTAAAACTGTAAATTAAGAGATTTCTTATAAAATTTTAAAACTGGTGTTTATCACAGAAAGTAAAACTGAGAACTGCTCACAATTCCTCATTCAATCATTACCACAATAAAACAATCATCTAACACACTGGTTCCCAAACTTTTATGGGTAGCCACCCCCTTGACACCCAGGTCGAATTCCTAGCACTACCACCCAGTTAACCATCACAAACGTAGACCTATATCTCAGTTACTGTAGTTGTTCACAGCAATCGCTACTTTCTTCCTCATTTTCACCCCTTTAATTGTCTCAATCACTCTCATTGTATGTGTAAAGCTAAACTCATCATCTGAAGAATAAATATCATCAATGATTTCCTCAATTGTGTCTAGGCCTTGCTCTTTTAACAGATCAAGTGCTGGGTTCATAGCACACATGTATCATTGATAGAAAATCTAGTTTCTTTTTTTGTTTTTTTCTTTTTGTTAAAAACAAAAGTAGACAGCAGCTATGAGGGACACCATTAACAATGAGCCATAAACACACTTGGCTACAAAGCTGCAATGTTATCAGTCGGCTGTTCTTCATATTTTATCTTCTTTCTCTGTGTCTCTGGTTCATTACCACTTAGATAAGAACCCAGTAGGGATTATGTTTAGCTTATTTCCATTAAACTGGAAGCAAGGCACAATATCATCATCATCATCATCATCATTTAGCGTCCGTTCTCCATGCTAGCATGGGTTAGACGGTTCAACTGGGGTCTGTGAAGCTGGAAGGCTTCATCAGGCCCAGTCATGTCTAAAAGAAAACACACAGTTTTATGGTATTAGTTGCAGTGTTGTAGTTTATGTTGGAATTTTTGGTTAGTTCCCCAACTTGTTACACAGATGACAGGTTAATCACCCAGGTTAGTGTACCAGCTTCAGACAGGAAAATTATTAGAAAGGTTTCCAAACTTTTAAACTTGTCGCACACTAAAGTTAAAACAGACGGATTACTGGATACAAGATCTAATGTTTCATCATGGCCTCATATTTGTTAGTTTGAAAACTGTATATGATATACTGTTGTTCCCTATACGATATGATTATACAACAATACGGAAAAAAGAGATTGAGAGGGGATGGTCAGAAAATTGTCACTTACCCATTCTTCTTCATTCCTTTTCCTCTCAGTTTCTTCTGCAGTTTCTCGTTCCTCCTTTTCAATTCGTTCTTTCTCCTCTCTTTGTAAACGTGCTTCCACTTCAGCCCTCTTAATCTTCTCAAGCTCTTCTTTACTTAAACCTATTTCAAATATATATGTATAAATAAATGTATATATATATATATATATATATATATATCACATGATCACATGACCAACCAGACCATCAGATGTTGCTACACATCGCTGGTCACAATGCATTCGCATTGTTTTAGCCTTTGAATGACGCCACCCCACTGGCTAAGCGAGCAGGCCAACAGAAGAAAGAGTGAGAGAAAGAGTGGTGAAAGAGTACAGCAGGGATCACCACCCCTTGCCGGAGCCTCGTGGAGCTTTAAGGTGTTTTCGCTCAATAAACACACACAACGCCCAGTCTGGGAATCGAAACTGCGATCCTACGATTTAGGATTGAATCCAATTTTATAGTAAAATATTATATTATATTAAACCTCGCCAAGAAAAATATTTAAACCACCTGATGAATGACTGTGACTCAAAAATTTGAAGATGTTAGCAGGTATGAAACGATCGTAGTGTGATATTTATTATATTTTTTTAATAATTTTGTTATATATTTAAATAATATAAATTAATCATATGTATTGGCTTAAGTTTTTCATTGTTTGATTTGCCTAATAGTGGTTTTGTTTCTAATTTAATATAATATATATATATATATATATATATATATATATATACATATATATATATACATATATATATATATATATATATATATATAATATATATATATATATACATATATATATATACATATATATATATATATATTATATATATATACATGTAGGCATGTGTACATACGTACATACCTACCTATGTACCTACCTACCTACCTACCTACCTACATACATACATACATATATATATATGTTGTATTTAAAGACCATTATATAAGACCATTTTTTTGTCATTTGCATATGATATCCTTAAAATTCATTTTGAACAATAAATTCATCTTTACATCAATGTTTCTAAGATGTTGCTAAGACAACCACATCTTCAGGATGTGGAGTGGTTTTGGCTTATATTCTACTCTTTTTGTAGTGGATAGTTTATGATTGTACAGATTTTCCAACAAGAATTTGACCATAAGAGCATTAGGACTCTACATCTTACAATATATATTGTATGTTAATCGTAACTATATGTTATACTATTAATATAGCTTCAAAAAGCAAGCATCCATTTCTGTGCTGGAATTCTATAAAGTATGAAAGTATTTCTCTGATCTAACATTGTTCTAAGGAATGCAATGTAGTGTTTGGCAAATGTTCTTTGTGAGCCAATGAGAGACCAATATACAATAATACCTCACTTTACAAGGATCCATTTTACAAGGTCCTCAGGTTTACAAGATTTATTTTCAAGCACATGATCCAAAATTTGAACGAAGTGCAAAAGTTTCTACTGCCATAACAAATGCTTCTCTGTGTTACCGAGAAATTTTTGGAGAGCAAAAAAAAGCTTCTTCTAAGCAAACGACTCTAGACTTGATTTTTAAAAAGAAATCTGCAAGTCCGTCTATGAGTGCTTGTGAATCGGTGATCGCATTTACAAGTGATGGTGTGTGCAAGTTTAATGTAAATGAAATTGATTCAGAAAATGATTTTAATAATAATATTTTTTATTAAAAATGATCTTGACATAGTTTCTACTTCACATAAAATATTATTTATATTCTACTGTTGTTTCATTGCCATTTATTTATGAGTATTATAAATTTTAGAGGTAAAATATTTTTCTGGGAATGAATTACAATTTATAACATTGCTACTATGGGAAATTATTGCTCTGCTTTATGAGTTTTTCCTTTACAAGTGGTTTCCAAGAACAAATTAACTCATATATGGAGACATTACTGTACTTGTCTGGCCAACATAGTAGTAGGGATCACAATACTTTCAGTTTGCTCTTTTACACACAATTTTTTAATATATATTGGTCATTCTTAGTTTGTTCTCAAATTTACATGCTTGAGGTGTGTTATTAACAATATGGTTTTGGAGCTCACAATATTCTAAATATATTAAAGGCAGCGGCGAGCTGGCAACAACGTTAGCACACCGGACAAAACGCTTAGCTGTATTTCATCTGTCTTTACAATCTGAGTTCAAATTCTGCCGAGGTCAACTCTGCTTTTCATCCTTTCAGGGTTGATAAATTAAGTACCAGTTGCCTGATGGGATTGATCTAATCGACTGGCCCACTACCTAAAAAAAATTTTGGCCCTTGTGCCTAGAGTAGAAAAGAATATTTTAAATATATTACTTGTTTCAGCTTGTGCTTTTGTATGATGCATTTTTGGGGCTAAGTTTGTATAAACACAAGTCATGTATATGATAAAAAGTGCAGCAAATTCTACATCCTAAAGATGAGGCTAAGATAGATCCAAAATGCTTATAAAGATGAATTTGGGATCTTTTACTGTTCCAGGTGATAATGATCTGATATGCAGATACAAAAGACAAAACAGAGCTATAATTAAAAAAATATCAAATTGGAACATCGGCATATTTTCAATGTAGCATGTTTAAAAGAAAAGCTGTTAACCATACGTATAAGTATATAACTGTGAATGTGAATGTGTGTGTGCATGTGTGTGTGTGCATGTGTGTGTGTGTGTGTGTGTGTGTGTAGGTATAGTGATGCAAACAGGGAAAATAAACATATTAAAATATGAGTATATTTTTATCGATCTTCAGCAAAAACAACAGAGTGACTCAAGGACTAAGAGTTTGGTGCATTGGTAAGTACCAAAGCATAAAACTCTCAGCCCTTGAATCACTTAGTTGCTTCTGAGAAAGAAAGAAAGAAAGAAAGAAAGAAAGGAAAGAAAGAAGGAAAGGAAGGAAGGAAGGAAAGAAGGAAAAAAGAAAGGAAGAAATAGAGAGAAAGATAGAAAAGAAGAGAGAGAGAAAGAAAGAAAGGGAGAGAAAGAAAGAAAGAAAAAGAGAGAAAGAAAGAAAGAAAAATACATACATACATGCACATACATACATACATACATACATACATACATACATACATACATACATACAACTAGAAATGGCTCTGACAAAAATAGCATTAACTTTTTTAGGACATTCAATTTTCTTCATTACAGAGATGTACTTGCATAGCAAGTAACTTGATCTGAGATCATGAGCTGAAACAAAAACAATTGCAGCATGGAAGGTGTCTATAAGCCATTTAAAAACACAAAAAAAAAACGTTAGATTCACTTCAACCTTTGAATTTAATTTGTGAAAATATTTTCATCTCTTTGAGACCATGACCTGTCCACTGACAAAATTCCATGCTGCAGCATAGAGTTGCAGTTTCAAAGCAACGAAAATATTTTGACAAATTAAATTTAAATGCTGAAGTGAATCTAATGGTTTTTGTGTGTTTTTAGATGGCTTATAAACACCTTCCACGCCGCAATTTTCCTCAGATGATCAATAAAGGAATGTACCTATAATGACTAATAGAAACAGCTGTAAGCCAAATTTGCTCCAATAAAGGTAAAATATGTAACGACCATTATTTTTAATTTGTTATATATATATATATAATAGAAATATGTTACAAAAAGAAAATAGAAACTGCATGTGGTGATGTAAGGGGAAAGTAAGAAAAATCAACGAAAATGCACATTGTAAATCAAAGAAAGTAAAGGTTTTTTATGAAAAGTAACGAAAGATATATACAATTAGATGAACTGAGGTAGGAATAAAAGTAATAAAAGTCATTATTTTGAAATGTTAAAGAGATTTAAAAGCATACCGGTTTTCGTAAGTTACTAACCACTGCCTTGAATACAACTATTCATTGCTTTGGGTGCACACCGATTAATAAATATATATATATTTATTTCAGTCATTTGACTGCAGCAATACTGGAGCACTGCCTTTAGTCACACAAATCGACTCCAGACCTTTGTAAGCCTAGTACTTATTCTATCGGTCTCTTTTGCTGAACGGTTAAGTTACAGGGATGTAAATACACCAACATCAATTGTCAAGGGATGGTGGGGGGACAAACACCATCACACCAACACACACATATATATATATATATATATATATACAACAGGCTTCTTCCAGTTTCCGTCTACCAAATCCACTCACAAGATTTTGGTCTGCCCGAGACTATAGCAGAAGACATTTGCCCAAGGTGCTATGCTGTGGGACTGAACCTGGAACTATGTGGTTGGTAAGCAAGCAAGCTACTTACCACACGACCACTCCTCTCTCTCTCTTTCTCTCTCTCTCTCTCTATATATTATATATATATATATATATATATATATATAAATTTAAAATTAAATTAACACGTTCTCTAACTGGCAAAGGCCACTGTAGTAAGTATTATCTGCAGCATCAGTTTTTCTGGTAACTTAGCATGCCAAAACAAGGACATTTGAAATAGTAACCATGAGTGTAATGAGTAGGACTGTTTTACAAGTTTGACTTTGTGCGGACGTCCTAGTAGGCAGTCCTGCAAATTATATTCATCTGGACGGTCACACCGATGATCTACAGACATTTATGTAAGTAAAATTACGTAATATGTTAATAGTGAAACATGTATGCGAATAATCCATATTTTTATTGCTTTTTCTTTTGTCTTGCTCGATTATGTTTTGGTTGTTTTGCTAAATTTTTCTTGAGAACATTTCTTAGTGGTAAGACCATAGCAGATCTATTTCTAGCATAAGGATGTCCACTTGGTGGTTTCCATCTAATATGTGTATATATAATATATATATATATATATACATATATGCCTATATACATGCATATTTATATATAAACTCTTGGCATAACTTGTCTAATAGAAATAGAAACTCTTATATTATTCTGCTGCGTGCCTCACCTATCTATATCATACTTGTAACAACTACATCCATCAATCCATCAATCCATCCATTCACCCATGGTCACTTTCAAACCACCCTTTTAACACTGCTTCTGTTTGCTTAACTTACCGTAATTCCGTGGATCTTTGATTATTTTCTTTATCTTATCAACTGTCTGTTTCATCATTGTTGACTTGTCCTGTGTGATATCTGGTGGAAACAAGAATAACGGATGTTAATTCATTTTACACTCCTGAACACACTCTGGTTTCTTGCTTTGAACAACAACTTCAATCACATCAGCATCATCATCACCATTACCATAACTGTCACAATCATCATCATAATCATCATCATCATCACCATCATCACTGCTACTACTAGTGCCATTGATCGCCACCTCTGTCATTGGTGCTGTCAGCACCAACAACTTTGGTGTTGCTATAGTCATCCAACAAAAACAAACTCCTAAACAATTATTACTGTTACTTACCTATTCGTTCTGGATGGAACTCAAGTTCATCAAAAAAGTTCAAGACGGTGTTATCTTCGGTGTTGTTTGCACGGAACTCTGTGAGTCTTCTCTGGAAACCTTCCTCAGTGTTATGTGTGCCAGCTACCACATGCTCTGGTAGTCGCATGATGCGGTTAGACAGGAAATTGTCATCGGCATCCAGACTGAATATAAACTCTGGCATAATTTGTCTGTTGTAGTGGAGGTCGTCATCAGCTTCCTCTTCACCCTCTTCGTCTAAGTTTACAGGAGAAAAACACAACTACACATTAAGAATTTTCAGCCATCAATGCTACAACCATTCATTTTTGTTGTTGTTGTTACTACTACTACTACTACTACTACTACCACCACCACCACCACTACTGTCGCCAGCACCACCACCTCCACTACTACTGTCGCCAGCACCACCACCACCACTACTACTACTACTATCTCCACTACAAAAGAGAAGACATGGAAAATCCACAGGTGATGACTGAAGTTTTATAATTAATTACAAATGGTATTTAACTCATTACTGTTCACTTCCGGCGCATTAGTTTAAGTTCAGTTCATGCACTTTTGGCTACATTTTCTGATGAGTTGTAGTGCACTTGAGCATTGTACCCAGTAAGTTCATTACTATTATTATTATTATCATCATCATCATCATCATTATTATTATTATTATTATTATTATTATTATTATTATTATTATTATTATTATTGAGTGAGAGAGCAGTGCATGCCATCAAAGTGACACTGGGGTACAAAAATACAAAGCCCAATATACCCATCATGACTACCCATCTGATAAGGGTACATGAGGCATATATACCACAACCATATGTGCATGACTTGGTGATCTCATATCAAGATAAACAGCTCATGACCTTGCAGGTGGAGCCCAGTTAGAATTTCCTTCAGGTCGAGTAGCCCATCCTACTCAAAAGGTCAATGAATAAGGGTTGTTTAAGGATGTTGAATGAAACACCCATGTTTCCAGAGGTGAATTATTCAAACCCCAAAGAATCCCTCTCAACACATGGCTATGATGCTCCCCCACTACTTCTACTCGCGATCAGAGATGCATATATCATCAGCCACTAAGGGACATGCTCAACTGGTTAAAGTCAAACAACTGACCAGAAAATCTGTGGTATTGAGCAGAATATTTGGTGTAGCCCATCTTTTATACCAAGACAAAACAATGTACATAAAAAAGCTCTATATTTAAGTGATGAGGAATTATATACATTATTTACTTTATTTACATTTGATGGATATTTGTCCTCATCTTGTTTGTTAACACAACATTTCAGCTGATATATCCTCCAGCCTTCATCAGGTGTCTCGGGGAAATTTCAAACCTGGGTTCTCATTCCTAAGGTATTTTTCAATGTTTGTTATTATTATTCAAGTCACTGCCTGGAATCGAACTTGGAATCTTAGGGTTAGTAGCCCTCACTCTTAACCACTATGCCACATGCCTGTGGGCATATGGCATAGTAAATAATGTAAATAATGTACATGATAACACTTCCAATGACTTAAAATCAGAAGCAATGAGAGCCAGTATCTGGTACTGCATCTATTATTATTATTATTATTATTATTATTATTATTATTATTATTATTATTATTATTATTATTATCATCATCATCAACATCATTATTATTATTATTATTCTTTGTTTGACTTTTGCTTTGTATTTGTACAAGTTGGCTCCAAGTCTGACCCAGAGACCTCAAGAGACAACAGGTTGGAAGTTCATGTTATTGTTATGTCTAGTATGCCATATATTTGGTTTTGTATTTAGTGTTGTACTAGTGAATGTCTAAAAAAAAAAACATACGAGAATTATGTTTGTTTTAAAACTTGAGATTACATAGAGAGTATTTTGTGTAGGATATGAGCAGTTCTCATGAGCACTATCTTTTGAATTTCTGCCACTTTTGGGTTTCCTGATATCTCAGTTAGGTAGCAATCAACCCCTTTTGCTATCATTCCCAAGGCACCTATGACAACAGGCATTGTTTTAGTTTTCAGGTTCCACATTTTGCTAATTTCTATTTCAAGATCTTTATATTTGCTCAGTTTTTGGTAGGTCTTGACAGATACGTTTATATCGATTGGGACAGTCATATCAATGAGGAGGCATGTTCTTTGTCTGAAGTCTTTCAATAATAATAATAATAATGATAATAATAATAATAGTAATTATCATTGTTATTGTTGTTGTTGTTGTTGTTGTTGTTGTTGTTGTTGTTATTATTATTAATATTATTATTATTATTATTATCATCATCATTATTATCTTTATTATTATTATTATTATTATTATTATTATTATTATTATTATTATTATTATTATTGGTGGTGGTGGTGTGGTGGAAGTAGTAGTAGTAGTAGTGTGAGGATGCACGGCTTAGTGGTCAGGGTGTTGCACTTATGATCACAGGATCGTAATTTCAATTGCTTGACCAGGTTTTGCATTGTGTCCTTGAGCAAAACACTTCATCTCATGTTACTCTGCAATCACTTTGACACCTGACACATGGCACACCTTGCACCTGTTCAGGTAACGTCGTTTTGAGGGAGAGAGAGAGTGAGCTAATGTACAACACATACATTTGATTACAATAAACAAATCATTTGTGTGCAGGTCATTCAGCAAAAAGACTGAACACTCAGAGGACATCTTCGATGGGAGAGTTCATTATTATTGAGTGAGAGAGCAGTGCATGCCATCAAAGTGACACTGGGGTAAAATATACGAAGCCCAGTATACCCATCAAGACTACCCGTCTGATAAGGGTGCACCAGGGACATGCATCACAACCATATGGGCGTGACATGGTGATCTCATATCAAGATAAACAGCACATGACCTTGTAGGTGGGGCCCAGTAAGAGTTTTCTTCTGGTCGAGTAACCCATCCTGCTCAAAAGGTCCCTGAATAAGGGTTGTTTAAGGATGTTGAACAAAACACCCATGTTTCCAGAGGTGAATTATTCAAACCCCAAAGAATCCCTCTCAATACATGGCTATGATGCTCCCCCACTACTTCTGCTCGTGATCAGAGATGCACATATCGTCAGCCACTAAGGGACATGCTCAACTGGTTAAGGTCAAACAACAGACAAGCAAATCTGTGGTATTGAGCAGAATATTTGCTGTAGCCCATCTTTTATACCAAGACAAAACAATGTACATGATAACACTTCCAATCAGTTAAGATCAGAAGCCATGAGAACCACTGCCTTATTATTGTTATTATTATTATTATTATTATTATTATTATTATTATTATTATTATTCAGTAGTATATTTTTTATATCGTGCTTTCACTTCACTACCGAGCGCAGCTCTGTGTGCCTTGGGTATGTGCTGTGATTTGTTGTGAAGCTCTGATGGTTATTGTATGGAAAGTGTTCTGCGTAGGATGTGTGCGGTGCCTAGTAGTGCAATTTTCTGTATGTTATATGTGTTTGTAAGTCCTGGTGTTTTTGCTATGTATTTGTCTGAATATTTTTTTATCATGCCTAATGCACCTATTATGATAGGAATTGTTTCTTTTTTTAGATTCCACATTCTGGTTACCTCTATTTCCAGGACTTTGTATTTTGAGAGTTTCTCCATTTCTTTTAGAGACACGTTGTCATCTGCTGGTATTGATACATCAATTAGAAAACATTTTTTTTCTTCATGATCTCTGACAACTATATCTGGTTTGTTGGCCTTAATTTCTCTGTCTGTGTGTATTGGCATATCCCAGAGTATGGTTGCTTTCTCGTTTTCTGTGACCTTTTCTGGTGTGTGCCTATACCATCTTTTTTCTGTTGTTATTCCATAGTGTTGGCATAGCTTCCAGTGTATGTAGGTTCCAACTCTGTCGTGTCTGTGAATATATTCCTTCTTAGCTAGGACTGGGCAACCAGAGATAATATGATTTATTGTTTCTTGTCCATCTCAACATATTCTGCAGTTACTTGTTATATTTCTTTTCATTACATGTTTTTGGTAATTTCTGGTGGGGAGGCTTTGGTCTTGTGCTGCAATTAAAAATCCCTCTCTCTCTGCTTTGAGTCCTGAGCTTCTCAACCATTGCTGGGATTTTTCTTTGTCTATTTCTTTTGCGTTTAGTTTAGTCTAGTATTTACCATGAAGGGGCTTTTCTTACCATCGTTTTATCATGGTTCGTTGCTGTTCTATTTTTAGTTTGGATTTCATTTGTTTTATAGCTTTTGTTGTTTCTTCATCATCTTCTTCATATTTATTAGGTGGTATGATTTCTTGTTTGTATTTGTCAGCTTCCTTAAATACTGAGAACAGTTTTTGTTTTGCTCATGTTTTGCTGCTATTTGTATAAGTTTTCCTTCCTTCTGAAGTAGATATTTTTGCAGTGGTTATTTTATAGTAGTTTTCCAGCTGTATTAGGCCTCTACCACCTTCTATATGTTGTATATATAGTCTTTCTATGTCAGATTTTGGGTGATGCATCCTAGATCCTGTCATTATTTTTCTTGTTTTCCTATCTATTTTGGTCAGTTCATTTAGTGTCCAGTTAAGGATATTGTAGCTGTAACTTATAACTGGGACAGCTAAAGTGTTAATACCTAATATCTTGTTTTTGGCATTGATCTAACTCGTCTATAATATTCTTTTTTTATTTTCTCTTTCATTTGTGTGTGTTGTGTCTTATCTAGTTCATGGATTCCTAAGTATTTGTAAGTTTGGCTTTGGTCTAATTCTTTTATTTCATTGGTTTTATCTAGTGTGATGTTGCTACTCTTAACTAGTTTTCCTCTTTTCATGGTTACTTTGGCGCATTTTTCTAATCCAAATTTCATATCTATTTCTTTGGTAAATCCATGAACTGTCTTTAATAGTGTTTCCAGCTGTTTGTCATTTGCAGCGTATAGTTTTAGGTCATCCATTTATAAAAGGTAGCTGATCGTTTTGCCGTAACATTTATATCCGCATCCAGTTCTATTTAGCATATCAGATAGAGGTGACAGTGCCAAGCAGAAAAGGAGTGGAGAGAGCATGTCTCCCTGGAATATTCCTCTTCTAATGGGGATGGCTTTGGTTTTCATGAGTCCCTCTTTTATTTGGAGCTGTAGCACTGTTTGCCATTTATTCATAGAGTGCCCTATGAATTTTTTAATTGTTGGTGCTACTTTGTTAATGGCTAGTGTTTTGAGGATCCATGTGTGGGGGATGCTATCAAACGCCTTTTTGTAGTCGATCCAGGCCATACTGAGGCCTTTCTTCTTTCTGTGGGTGTCTTCAGTTATGGCTTTATTAATCATTAGTTGATCTTTACAGCCATATGAGCCTTTGCAGCATCCTTTCTGCTCTTCTGGAAACAGGTTGTTTTCGTCCAGGTGCTTGTTCAACCTTTGCGATATCACTGCAGTAAATGCCTTGTATATTGTAGGGAGACAGGTTATTGGTCTGTAGTTTTCTGGTTTTGCTGTCTCATTTGATTTGGGAATTAAGATGGTTTTCCCCTTTGTGAGCCATTCAGGCATTGTCTCTGGCTCTGTTGTTAAAGTTTTCAGCCAGCTTTTTGTGCATTCCTGTTAGATATTTCAACCAGAAGTTGGGGATCTTGTCATGCCCAGGTGCCTTCCAGTTGCTTAGTCTTTGCATGTTAGTCTTCATATGTTAGCTAATTTATTAGGGTTCATTGCTGTATCCAAGTCTATATTTATGTTATTTTCCTTCCATATTTTATATGTATGTGTTGTTGTGTTTTCATTTTTTGGGTAGCGCACTGCTGTGAAGTATGCGTGTAGGATAGAAATGTATTCCTCACGTGTCCATTTATGTCTTTTGGGTTTTATTTGCGGGACATGAGGAACAACGTCCCGCCCATTATTTTGACAGTCATCATTTTCGTAGGGTACCGGTGCATTCATTTCTGTTGTCACATTGTTTTGCACGTGTAGTTTTTCATACATTTTTGTGTTGTAAGTTTAAAGTACGTACCTCCCGATTGTTATTCTTGGGTTGAATAATATCAGTGGTATTTAATTTCTTCATAGTTCCTTTGTACATGGTGTTTGGTGTCGGGGATGATCTGGTGTTTTGGATCGTAATGTTTCACACATGTTTACATGTGTTGTGTTAGAGGTGGAGATGATATCGAGTCAAAATACATCATTTCGTTTCGAAAATAGTAATAAATTTCAATGAGTATTACTTACTCGGATACAGTCCAATCCTTTGTTAGTAAATCTTTGGCTCCATACGATGTCCTTGTTTTCGATGTTTGTGGATAGATCTTGGAGCTCTGTTTTATTGTTCTTACATCTTAAACGTCCCCCGGTGTATTATTATTATTATTATTATTATTATTATTATTATTATTATTCATTATTATTATTGTTATCATCATCATCATCATCGTCATCATCGTCATCATCATCATCATCATCATCATCATTATTATTATGCTTGTTTAACTGTATCAGTTCTTTTATTTGTTCACAGTGTTAATCACTTTCACAAAAATAGTTAATATCTTACAGAAGCACAACAGCTTCTTTGAACCATGTTCTCACTCACCTAACTCACCTCCTCTCAGAGGTTGTTTATAACAAAAATGTGTTGAGATTTTTGCCAGTAATGCAGAAACTCTCAGAGTCTGTCTGTTTGTATGTCTGTCTGTCATGCTCTCCCATCTATGTTTGAACTATTCCCTTCAATTTATATATCATTATAAGCACTTATTTCATCCATTTGCAATTTTCTGCCTTTTCAGTAAAAACCAGCCAAGTGGATGAGAAAGCAAGACTGGTTTTTTCTTAATAGGAGTATCAGTATCACTATGACTGGCTCTATTTACACAACTTACTCATCCACTCGGCTACTTTACAGCAATCTTGAAGATGAAAGAAACATTGACAAATCTATCACAAGGAGTGGTGTAAAGAAATTTACCTTCGTACAATATTTTGGCTTGATCTATTGTCTTGGGAAAGCCATCTAAAACAAAACCTTGGTTTTGGCAACGCTTTGACAAGAGTTTATCTTTGACCATCATTACTAAAAGATTGTCATCCAATCTCTGATTATTCTGTTCTTTGTTCTCGTTGATGTCGTACAGCCTCGAGGTTGGATCCTCAATGCGGTTTTCTTCCTCTTCTTCTTCTACATCACTATCATGTTCAAAATTTGCAGTAGCTAACTTCTGTTCCAGATCCATCTGCAAATGTGAAGTCTCTTAAAATGAGTACCCACAGATTTATACACACACACGCACACACAAACACAATGAATATTTATATATATATATAAATACATTATACATACATATCATCATCATCATCATTATCATTTAACATCTGCCTTCCATGCTGGCATGGGTTGGACAGTTTGACAGGAACCAGACAGGTAGAAGACTGCACCAGGCTACTGTATCTGTTTTGGATTGGTTTTTACAGCTGGATGCTCTTCCTATATACAGGTGCAGGTGTGGTTGTGTGGTAAGAAGCTTGCTTCCCAACCACATGGTCCCAGGTTCAGTGCCATTCCATGGCACTTTGAGCAAGAGTCTTCTACTATACTGACCAAACCAAAGCCTTTTGAGTGGATTTGGTAGATGGTAACTGAAAGAAGCCTGTCATATACATATATAGTGGTTGTCTACTTCTTATGAAGAGTTTGACCACCTCCTGTACCTACGTCTTAGAACCATCATGGCATCTGATGTGGTTTTTTAAATCAGACAATGTTCTGAAAAGACACCCACATAGATTGCACCGATTTGGACCACCAAGCACTGCAGATAAGTTCTGCTCTTTGTGGATCTTAAAATGTCTTTGGAGGCATCTGTTGGATTTACAAACCTTCTGGCACACACTGCATTCAAAGGTGTGCACAGACATCAGGGCAGAATAGTTGGTGGAGGTTCATTTTCCATGCATTTGTAGATGAGATTTGGGGCCAGCAAAAGACAGGCATGATCTGTCACAGACTCTGCACACAAAAAGGTCATTGTCATTCACCTTCTCAATCGTTACAGTCTTCCTTGGATCTCTTTTGAGTCTTACTTGTGTTATGCTTTCACTCCACTCCACTCCACTCTATACCCTTATTTGCCATCCAACTCATTCCGAAGCAAGGGTTTCTATATCCTCTGGAACCATCCCCAGGGAATTCATAGTAGTCTTTATGCTGTCCCCTCTGCAAGCTCACCATAAAACAGCTGTTTC